>NC_041214.2:126533036-126533450 GCF_002837175.3 Physeter macrocephalus
GCTGTGCCTGCGCGTCCGGAGCCTGTGCTCTGCAACGGGAGAGGCCGCGACAGTGAGAGGCCCGCATACAGAAAAAAAAAAAAAAAATAGAAAACAAAACCTATGGGATGCAGCAAAAGCAGTTCTAAGATGGAAGTTTACAGCAATACAAGCCTACCTCCGAAAACAACAAACATCTCAAATAAACAATCTAACCTTACACTTAAAGGAACTAGAGAAAGAAGAACAAACAAAACCCAAAGTTAGCAGAAGGAAAGAAATCATGAGATCAGAGCAGAAATAAATGAAATAGAAACAAAGAAAACAATAGCAAAGGCCAATAAACCTAAAAGCTGGTTCTTTGAGAAGATAAATAAAATTGATAAACCATTAGCCAGACTCATCAAGAAAAAGAGGGAGAGGACTCAAGTCAAT
>NC_041214.2:126533510-126535449 GCF_002837175.3 Physeter macrocephalus
AAATGGACAACCTGGAAGAAATGGACAAATTCTTAGAAAGGTATAACCTTCCAAGACTGGACCAGGAGGAAATATAAAATATGAACAGATGAATCACAAGTAATGAAATTGAAACTGTGATTAAATATCTTGCAAGAAACAAAAGTCCAGGACCAGATGGCTTCACAGGTGAATTCTACCAAACATTTAGAGAAGAGCTAACACCCATCCTTCTCAAACTCTTCCAAAAAATTGCAGAGGAAGGAACACACCCAACCTCATTCTTTGAGGCCACCATCACACTGATACCAAAAACCAGACAAAGATACTACAAAAAAAAGAAAATTACAGACCAATATCACTGATGAATATGTATGCAAAAATCCTCAACAAAATACTAGCAGACAGAATCCAACAGTACATTAAAATGATCATACACCATGATCAAGTGGGATTTATCCCAGGGATGCCAGGATTCTTCAATACACGCTAATCAATCAAAGGGATACACCATATTAACAAATTAAAGAAGAAAAACCATATGATCATCTCAATAGATGCAGAAAAAGCTTTTGACAAAATTCAACACCCATTTATGATAAAAACTCTCCAGAAAGTGGGCATAGAGGGAACCTACCTCAACATAATAAAGGCCATATAAGACAAACCCACAGCAAACATCATTCTCAATATTGAAAAACTGAAAGCATTTCCTCTAAGAATCAGGAATGAGACAAGGATGTCCACTCTCACCACTATTATTCAACATAGTTTTGGAAGTCCTAGCCACATCAATCATAGAAGAAAAAGAAATGAAAGAATACAAATTGGAAAAGAAGAAGTAAAACTGTCCAATGGTGAAAAACTGAAAGCATTTCCTCTAAGATCAGGAAAAAGACAAGGATGTCAACTCTCACCACTCTTATTCAACATAGTTTTGGAAGTTCTAGCCACAGCAATCAGAGAAGAAAAAGAAATAAAAGGAATTCAAAATGGAAAAGAAGAGGTAAAACTGTCACTGTTTGCAGATGACATGATACTATACATAGAGAATCCTAAAGATGCTACCAGAAAACTACTAGACCTAATCAATTAATTTGGTAAAGTTGCAGGATACAAAATCAATGCACAGAAATCCTTTGCATTCCTATACACTAATGATGAAAAATGTGAAAGAGATATTAAGGAAACACTACCATTTGCCATTGCAACAAAAAGAATAAAATACCTAGGAATAAACCTACCTAAGGAGACAAAAGATCTGTATGCAGAAAACTATAAGACACTGATGAAAGAAATTAAAGATGATACAGACAGATGGAGAGATATACCATGTTCTTGGTATGGAAGAATCAATATTGTGAAAATGACTATACTACCAAAGCAATCTACAGATTCAACGCAATCCCTATCAAATTACCAATGGCATTTTTTACAGAACTAGAACAAAAAATCTTAAAATTTGTTTGGAGACACAAAAGACCCCAGATAGCCAAAGCGGTCTTTAGGGAAAAAAATGGAGCTGGAGCAGTCAGGCTCCGTGACTTCAGACTATACTACAAAGCTACAGTAATCAAGACAATATGATACTGGCACAAAAAGAGAAATATAGATCAATGGAATGGGATGGAAAGCCCAGAGGTAAACCCACGCACCGATGGTCAACTAATCTATGACAAAGGAGGCAAGGATATACAATGGAGAAAAGACAGTCTCTTCAATAAGTGGTGCTGGGAAAACTGGACAGCTACATGTAAAATAATGAAATTAGAACACTCCCTACACCATACACAAAATGGATTAGAGACCTAAATATAAGACCGGGCACTATGTAACTCTTAGAGGAAGACATAGGAAGAACACTCGTTGACGTAAATCACAGCAAGATCTTTTTTGATCCACCTCCTAGAGTAATGGAAATAAAAACAAAAATAAAAAATGGGACCTAATGAAACTTAAA
>NC_041214.2:126536011-126585547 GCF_002837175.3 Physeter macrocephalus
AAGCAACCTAAATGCCCATCAACAGACAAATGGATAAAGAAGATGTGGCACATATATACAATGGAATATTACTCAGCCATAAAAAGGAACGAAATTGGGCCATTTGTAGAGACGTGGGTAGATCTAGATAGTGTCATACAGAGTGAAGTAAGTCAGAAAGAGAAAAACAAATGTCGTTTAGTAACGCATATATGTGGAACCTAGAAAAATGGAACAGATGAACTGGTTTGCAGGGCAGAAATTGAGACACAGATGCAGAGAACAAACGTATGGACACAAAGATGGGAAAGTGGCGGGGGTGGGGTGGTGTGATGAATTGGGAGATTGGGATTGACATGTATACACTAATATGTATCAAATGGATTAAAAAATTAGTTAATTAATTAAAGAAAGAAACAAATACTGAAATTGCACAGCAAAAGAATACATAATATACCAGAAAAAAATTGAGATAACACAATTAAAATCAAGACACAGTGTTTAATTTATAAAATTCCATGATAAAGAGAAATTCATCAGGTAATATGTAGAAAAAAAGCAGTTTACCTGCATGGATGAAAAAAAATGCCTGGGTTCATACCACTGAATTGCCACAGCAATGTCTACAAAATTCTTAAGGAAAGAAAGTGTTACTTGAGAATTGAATATTTGAATTGCCATTGAGGGATAAATTTGAAAGAACTTGAAGAATAAAACTTCCATAATTACCTGTGAAAATATCCTTTAGAGATAGAATCCAGCAAACTGAAAAAAAAAAAAGAGCCAAAATAAAGAACTTAGATATAGGAAATGAGGGGGGAAAAAGGCAGGCATTGAGCACTAATTAGATTTAATTAAAAATAAGAGTAAACAACTGAAGGAATACAAAGTACATAGTATAATACCAATAAGTGAAATATACTATAAGCAATCAAATCAGGAGTTGGGGGAAGAGAAAGTAGAAGTTGAGGGATTTTAAACTGTTTTTGTCACCATAGGAAAACCATGCTGCATAAATTGTAGCCATATTTAAAATAATATAAACATTATGTCTCAATTTTATGATGGTTTTCATATTTGCTTTTCTTCAGAGGGATCGAATAGTAGCTAGCTAACATTAAGATCTCTTAGTGTGACAAAAAATGTGTCTAAAACAAAATTTATGAATCTCTTTGGTATCATTTTTTATTTTTAAATTTATTTCTTTTATTTATTTATTTTTTGGCTGCGTTGGGTCTTCGTTGCTGCGTGCGGGCCCTCTCTAGTTGTGATGAGCGGGGGCTGCTCTTAGTTGCGGTGTGTGGACTTCTCATAGCGTGGCCTCTCCCGTTGCAGAGCACGAGCTCTAGGCACGCAGGCTTCAGTAGTTGTGGCAGTCAGGCTCATTAGTTGTGGCTTGCGGGATCCAGAGTGCAGGCTCAGTAGTTGTGGCACACGGGCTTAGTTGCTCCATGGCATGTGGGATCTTCCCGGGGCAGGGATCGACCCGTGTCCCCTGCATTGGCAGGCGGATTCCCAACCACTGCGCCACCAGGGAAGCCCTCTTTGGTATCATTTTACTTTATTTTTCTCCTGTAAAATTCAGTTCAAATTAAATTAAAATTTTGAATCACAGGGTTTTTGTTTGCTTTTGTAAAACAAAAATTGAATTGCAGGATTGTCTGAACTTTGAATGTAGATATGGAGTACTTTTGTAAGTTAAATTATATAATTGCTGGCTCATGACATTTTGCTATTATAACAAAACTGATATCAACCAACTAGTTGGTGGGGGCATTTGTGCAGACTTAAGACCTGCATGCTAAGATGATGCATCCATAATGGTTTTCTCTTCTCTAGGTCAGAATTTTTCCGGTGACTACCATGAGTATTTTGGACTACAAGTAGATGAAGATGCTTTGACTTATATCATGTTGGCAAATCATTTGGTTCACATGCTGCATCCAGATTCTATAACAATAGCTGAGGTAAAGCTATAATGATCTCTACCCTCTGACCTCCTTTAAAATAGAACATTTTGTCAGCATACAATATTTGAATAATCTCTATGTTGTCAATAATTGCATAAGTGCAGTTATACCCTGACTATAGTGCAGCTACCTTGTGTGGGTGGCACATTATTCAGAATTCACTGTTTTCCTATTAGCAGATAGTGTACCCTAATTACTTGTCATTATTCCATTGTTAAAAAAGAAACTGCCAGTGGTTAGAAAGTAAAATACCCTAATCAGTGGACAGGTCCTTTTGCCATGTGACCTTCAGCACAGAAAAGAACTGAATATTAATATGCGTCTGACTATTTAAATTTTTTTTTCCTTTCTGGTTTAATCGTTAGAGATGGCATGGATCACTGCCTGCGAGCTTCTCTGAAACCTCTCTTGTTCTGATGCGATTACCTTTCTTGTTTACGTTATTGCTCTCAAATTGCCAAATGTTCACTAGTTATTCATGATTACCGAAGGTTCATGATTAACTGTCCCAAAGCTGCACTGTAATGATATAATTCGGTATATGCATAATTGACAATTCCCCTCTTGGTGATAAATTTGATAAATTAAGAAGTTTGTTAAATGCTTATGCTAATTTATATTTAGTAGTAAAGTCCCTCTGGTTTTGTGAGTCCTCTAACTAAGAATTATTATTAAAATTGAACTTAGTGTGTTAAAACTGTTCTATACAAAGTGTAGTGGTTGGCATATAAAAGTAGTAAGGCTATTGTTGAAAGAGTCAGAGTTAAGGTGTATTTTCACATTTTTGGCATTTTGTTCATTGGAATGAAATGCAGTAGTGACAGTCTCCTTCCTGTAGTGTTTATTATTTGTATAGCCTTTTTTCTATACATCATTTCTCAAAACTCCAAATCTCAAACTAGGTGATATGATTTCCTGATTTATCTCTGGATTGAGAACAGAGAGCTTTTGCCTCCTAAATATCTTCTAGGAATAGAGCAATAGATCCTAAATTCCTGGAGTAAATTTTCATATAAAATTTAAAAACCCCACAATTAAAATGCCATTTTGATACTCTGTATTGCTTCACAATCTCTACCCACCTATATTTGGTCATAACTTATAAGTCTTTTTAGCACTTATACTAACACTTTCTGTGCTGAATATTTTTTAATGTAAATTAGTATTTTTAAACTTTTATTTTGTCTTTATATATTTTAATATTATATGTCAAACATCAAAAAAATTAATTAGTTTGTCAATTATATTTATGGCAATTTGAAACCAAGACATTATATATAACAAATTACTACAAACAATTAATGACAGCACAAATCAGAAGTGGGTACTGAAGAAAAAGAAGTAATTATTTAATACATGAAACTTAAAATTGTTACATTGATCTTTCCATTCATTTCAAGTAAAATAGTTTCATCATCTAGGGAGCTCTTGTCTGATTATCAGTGTTTCTACCAAGGAAACTTTGAGACTTTAGCCTACTTTATATTACTTGGTTTTAGATATTTTTAAAACAAGATGTGTCTTCAATTTATTCTACTTAAATTGAAAACTACTTCAATTTCAATACATCACTTTTCTGTCTAGTGGGAGTCTCTTCAAAATGTGGAATTGATCCTCATGAACTTTTTTTTTTTTAAGAAAGGAATGTGGTGTAATGAATAGGTAATGCAATGTTATACATAAAGTCCTGTAGTAGAAATTTGAATTTATTTATATTGATAGTTATTAAAATCGAAGCCTTTTTCTGTATATCTACTATTATACATGATTATATTTGCTGTATTAATTAAAAATATTTTTTTGATGACTGAGGCTTTTTCCCCCACTGGAATAGTCATGAGTCATCTTTAGATATTAAAGAATTAAAACTATTTTAACTTCATTTGAAACATACATGATCATTTTAATATCCTATGTCAGTAAGCATCAACTCCTTTATATTTAAAGCATATTTATTTTAGTGACTGTTACGTTTACTTATTATTTTTTTTCTTTTAAGATTTTAAAAGAATAGTCATTAACTCTGTACTTCCAAAAGAGAGCTAGAAATATCTCATTTGCATTAGTGGGGCAGCCTTCTAGGAGTCAGATTTAGGAGTTAAGACCAATTGGTGTCTAAATATTTTTCTTAGCAGATTCTATTTCCTTTCAAACTATTTGCTAAAACTACCTGTAGACCGAATATAGACTGTACCTTAATGTTTTCTTGAGAAAAATTATCTTGATCTTTAATGCCATCTTATCACCAGTCTTAGGAAAACTCTGGGTCTTATGAAAATTCTTTTGGGAAGGCATTATGTCTGTAATTCCAGTGCCTAACACAGGTGCCTGAGATTTAATACATATTCAGCCAGTGTTTATAAGGAATTGAACTGAATACCTATCATATCTGTGAAAATGTGACATATTTTGATAAATATAATTCTTTTAAAATGGTTTCTTTTCTGTTAAACATTCATCCTTTTTCACTTTTTTAAATTCATCTTTTTTCACTTTTATAAACTATAACAAGTATGTAGAAATAAGATGTTATTGACGAATACTTTCTTATGGATGTATTCCACCATGTACTATATTTAACTGTAGCTCTCTTCCATTAGAAAACAATTAGTACGTATTTTGGAAGTCCAGAGAGGTCATATGTTTCTTTTTTTCCAGCTTTTCTGTGGGACGAGTTTGAGGATGAGGTGTTGTGGAAGAAGAAGCAGTTAAGTCTCAGAGAGCTCAGAGTATGTGATAGTCTTTCATAGGAAGTAAGGAAAATGATCCAAAGAAGAATTTGGGAGATGACACACACAGAAAAGCTTGTGACAAGCACAGGGAAGAGTAAATGTTTCAAAGTGGATGAGGTATTGAATATTTGAAATGAAATAGTAGAAATAAAGACGGAAAGATAGAAGTGTCTTCCTTGCACTTTCTGTGTACTTCAGCTAACAATTATGACAGCCACGCATGTTGTCATTTCGTGATAAGTGTATGTGTGTGCATGTTCATTTAGGTCCTAGTTCATGAATCCAGCAAGTCAAGTATTATGTCTTATGTATCTTGAAATCCCTGGCAGCACCTTCATGCATTCACTCAGCAGGGAGTTACTGAGTTCCTGCCTTATGCCAGCGACTCTTCTACTCTTCTAGATTCCTGGCATATGTCAGTGGACAACGGCAACAGCAACAGCAACAGAAGTCCTTCTCCATGTATCTTAAATTTTAACAGTGAATGAGGAAGCCGATAATCAAATAGTGAACTATATTGTCAACGCTTAAAGTATAATTGTTGAATTATATCTTAAATTGAAGAATTTGAGTTTTTTATTGTTGGCTATTGAAAGCTATCTGCAGGCAGTGATAGGAGCAGACTATTTGGCAGCAATTAGGGTAAAGAGAAACTGGAGATGGGGAACTTTGGAAGCATAGTGGTTGAAGCAAACAGTAATGTAGGTTAAATAAGATAGTGTCTGTAGAAATGGAGCAAAGGAAAAGAATTTATTGGAAAGATATTGTGAAGTTAGAATTGCTAGTACTTGTCCCATATTTTACCACAGTTGTTATAATAATGTATTTTGTTGCATCTGGGTCCTTGTACCATTATTTTTTTACTTATCTGTTTGATTGTATATTGATTTGATTACCGATAATCTAGTGGTGGCATGACAGTAGGAAGACCCTGTCAAAAGGCCAGATGTCTGAGTCCTGGCTCTACCATGGAGAAACATGTCCTTAGCGATCCCTTCACCTCAATAAGCCTCAATTTCTGTATCTTCTAAATGAAAAGAATCCACTAGATAACCTCAAAGACCCTTTCCAAGTGTAACTGACTATAGTGAAAGCCATCTTGCTGCTTCGCTCTTAGTGTGCTAACTCTACTTTCCATTTCATCAGAAGCTAAGTTCTCACAAAATACACTATATGTCCGTGCTGTATATAGAGAGAACAAGAGTAACAGATATATGGCACATGTATTTTTATGTTTGATGAAAGCAAAATAAATTAATAAGTTAATAATAATAATTAATAAGTTAATAAATATAGTACTCCAAAATTAGTGTAAGAAGCTATGTTTC
Organism: Physeter macrocephalus; assembly: GCF_002837175.3. Classification (NCBI taxonomy): domain Eukaryota; kingdom Metazoa; phylum Chordata; class Mammalia; order Artiodactyla; family Physeteridae; genus Physeter; species Physeter macrocephalus. Next base: position 126,542,021 of record NC_041214.2, read on the forward strand.
AACAATAACACTTTTACTATTTTGTGTTCTCTATGTGCTACTAAGGAAAAGAGATCAAATTTGTCCTGAAATGAAAAGCATTACACAAAATCTTATTGGGAAATGAGATACACTATCACAATTTTATCTACTTTTACAGTTATGCTACCAAAATACTCCAAGAGTATTCGCCCCTATTTATTGTTTGTATTTATTGGCCTGGATTTTACTGTCAGAAGAATATACAGTAAAAATTTGAGCAATATGAACTGATAATGCTGATGCCCTTTATTTTAGGATGTATCAGGAATGCCAGCTCTGTGTTTTCCAATTTCCCAGGGAGGGGGTGGCTTTGACTATCGATTAGCCATGGCAATTCCAGATAAATGGATCCAGGTAAGGTTTCATGTAAATTTTTTTTTTTCCTGCAGATACTATGTATTATGTTGGTTTATTTATTATTTCTTTGATTTATTTCTTGGTTGTGATCATTAGTTACAGATATAATTGAAGTATTAAATTCTCTCATTAGTGTGTTGCTTCTTGTGCTTTTTTTTTTTTTTTTTTTTTTTTTCGGTACGCGGGCCTCTCACTGTTGTGGCCTCTCCCATTGCGGAGCACAGGCTCTGGACGCGCAGGCTCAGTGGCCATGGCTCACGGGCCCAGCCGCTCCGCGGCATGTGGGATCTTCCTGGACCGGGGCACGAACCCGTGTCCCCCGCATCGGCAGGCGGACTCTCAACCACTGCGCCACCAGGGAAACCCTCTTGTGCTTTTTAATAAGGTGCCTCTCAAACTTCTAAAAGTTCTAATTTAAAGTATTCACACTTGCATTATACAGGCACAGAGAAAATATGATTGATATAATGTTAGCTGTGTAAATGGAATTTTGCATTATCAATGCAATTATATGAAAGTTCGGTGTTCTATATTTAAAACACATTAAACTTCATCAACGCATCCATTTCTGCCTGCAAATCATCAATTAGTGTAAAAGTCACTCCTTAATTCCCAGTACTTGCTTCATAGTATGGTTTTCTTCTCAACAGATTTGGATTTATCCATTCCTTCATTTAGCATTTAAAAACCCTTACCATGTGTTAGGCACTAGGAATGAATAATTGTACATGACACCTTGCATATAATTTCTAATACAATTTTATTAAATTTAATGACAGTTCAAGTAGTTTGGATTATATTTTGTTTCATTTTATGTTTGTCTAAAAGGCTAAAGTTGTTACATAGATTTGATGTAGAACATTTCTGAGTGGCCAAGTCTGTAATCATAGGCTGAATATGTATAAGGAGTCAGATACGTATCAAATAATCATTGCTTTCTGATAAACCCTTTAGTACAGACATGAACAGGTGCCATGAGATCACAATGGTAGAAGAGCTTAACTTTGCATAGAAAGAACATAAAGCCTACTCTGAAGGAAGTAGTTATTGTAATCATCTCTTAATCGTCTTTTCTGTATCCCTAGGCAATTTGGGCAGTGCACAGCTGTGACATTAAAACTACCAGCACAACTTCTGCTTCTCCATCTATAATGATTTCGTAAACATTGTTAGGTCGAAAAGCAAGGGTTTCACAGAGGCGATTAGACTTAGAAATCAAAGGAACAAACAAATGTGTGTTCCAACTTTAATACCTGGGAAAGTTGCTTTGTATTTGTTACTTTAAAAAAATGCTGTGGTCTTCAAGTTTCTTACCTTAGTTGAAGGTTCTTTATCCACCCACCATCTTTTATTATTTCTAATCTTCCACACAGACTTTTTTCCCCTCACAAGTGCCAAATCTTACTTTTTTTTTTTACTGAAAAGGCTTCATCAGTCTTTGGGTAAATTCAAGGATATTTCAAGGTGTACATCAACCTAGAATTATTTCCCAGTCAGTCGTGGCTCACAGTAGGATATTTCCTTCTCTGAGCAATCATGTCAGGTTTTTAAAAAAATTTAACTTACTAAACATTTCAGTACCTTGTATGCTCAAGATACTATACTATGCAGTACATCATATAAATAGAAAAAAATGTATCGTCCTCTATTTAGGATATGGCCATCTTGCCTTTGTAGTTTGTAAAGCCTCTGAAAACAGATATCATCTTCTGTTTTATGTAATTATTTAACATCTTTTTTCATCACCAAAGTGGGAGCCTTAGTTAATAAGACAAGAGAGAGTTCAAATAATTTTTTTTAAAAACTCAGTGATTTTCCAGTCCTTTTATAATTTGTGCATTAAAAAAAATTCCATAAATGATTATCATCCCTTCAAATGTCAATAAAACACACAAGAGTATTGATAGAATGACTATACTCAGAATGTATGTGTCACGCATTTTATCTACACATAGAGTATGCGTTAGATTAGAATGCTAGATTTCATTCATGTTTTTGTTGTTCAGAAGCAAATTATTTACCATTTTCTACTTGTAGAGTTCAAAATCAGTAGTTTGGGATATCATATTAGTTTAGCCATTTACTGAACAAATATTTACCTATATAAAATATGCCAAATTTGCTGTATCTTCTTTCATTTTATTTGATCATTTTTATTATCTAATAGCTGAAGTATTCATGTAAATGTAATATAGGTATTTAATTGAATTCATTCATTTATTAATTCCACCAAATATTTATTGAGCATCTGGTATTTTTCATTATATATAGTTTTTTTAATTACACTTTTTATAGTAAGATAATTGTAGATTTCCATGCAGTTGTAAGAAATAATACAGTGAGATCTGGTGAATTCTTAAACAGTATTTCCCCAATGGTAACATCTTGCAAAGCTATAGTGCAATATCACAACCAGGATAGTGACATGGACATAGTCAAGATATAGTACACTTCCACTACCACAAGTTTCCCAAATGTTGCCTTTATAACCACACCCACTTCCCTCTTCCCACAGTCACTCCTTAACTTTTGACCACCACTAATCTGATCTCCATTTCTATAATTTTTTCATTTCAAGAATGTTATATAAATGGAATTATACAGTATGTAACCTTTTGGAATTGCCATTTTTCACTCAGTCGAATTCTCTGGGGATTTCATCCAGGTTCTTGCAAGTATCAGTAGTCTATTCCTTTTCAACTTAAAAAAAAATTTTTATTGGCATATAGTTGATTTACAATGTTGTGTTAGTTTCAGGTGTACAGCAAAGTGAATCAGTTATACATAGACATATATCCACTCTTTTCTTAGATTCGTTTCCCATATAGGCCATTACAGAGTACTGAGTAAAATACCATGTGCTATACAGTAGGTTCTTATTAGTTATCTATTTTATATATAGTAGTGTGTATATGTCAATCCCAATTTCCCAATTTATCCCTCCCTCACTCGCTTATCCCCTGGTAACTTTAAGTTTGTTTTCTATATCTGTGAATCTACTTCAGTGTATTCCATTCCATGGCATGGATGTATCATAGTCTGTTTAATTATTCGTCCATTAAAAAACATCTAGATTGTTTCTAGGTTTTGGCTATTGTAAAGAAAGCTGCTATAAACATTTGTGTACAGATTTTTGTATGACCATAAATTTTTATTATTCTTGGATAAATGCCCCAAAGTACAATTACTGGGTCTTATAGTGGTTGGATGTTAATTTGTTAAAAAACTGCCAAAGTATTTTTCTGAGTAGCTGTACCAATTTACATTCCCACCAGCCACTTTGGTGAGATCCAATTTCTGTACATCATTGAACAATAGCGTTTGCTATTGTACTATTTTTTATTTTAGTCATTCTAACAGGTGTGCAGAAATACTTCACTATGGGTTTAATTTGTCTTTCCTTAATGGCTTATGATGATGAACATCTTTTCGTGTGCTAATTTGCCTTCTGTATATCCACTTTGGTGAAATGTCTGTTCATGTCTTTTGACCATTTTCTAATTGGATCATTTATTTACTGTGGAGTTTTGAGAGTTCTTTATATAGTCTAGATACAACTCTTTTGTGGGAGGGATATGTGGTTGACAAATATTTTATCCCAGTCTTTGCTTGTCTTTTCATCCTCTTCATGTGGACTTGCACAGAGCAAAAGTTCTTTGTTTCCTTTAAATTTGATGAAGGCCAATTTATCTTTTTTTTTTTCCTTTTAGAGATCTCTTTTGGTGACAAGCCTAAGAATTCTTTGACTCGCCTGTGTTTTCTATTAAACATTTTATAGTTTTACTTTTATATTTAAACCCATAGTCCATTTGAGTTTTTGTTCAGTCAACGTGTAAGGGTTTTTTTCTGTTTTTCTTTTGCCTACAGATGTCTAACTCATTCAGCATGATTTGTTGAAAAGTCCATTGAACCTACTTCCATTGAATTGTTTTTACACAATAGTGGAACTTAATTGGGCATATTTGTATAGGTCTATACATTAGTTTCAAATTGTTGCTGTATCTAAGTACCACAAACTTAGTGTCTTAAAATAACACAAATTCACTGTCATATAGTCACAAATCTGAAATGGGTCTTACTAAGCTAAAATCAAGGCATTAGTAAGGATGCATTCCTTCTGGAGGCTGTTTCCTTGACTTTTCTAGCTTCTAAAAGCCTGTAAAAGCATGGACCTATATTCTTGTATTCCTTGGTCCATGGTCCCTTCCCCCATCCTCAAAGCCAGCAGGGTAGCATCTTCAAATCTCTCTCTTACTCTGACAATTCAGGCAACTTTTAAGAAAGATGCCTGCAGTTAACATTCAGCCCATCCAGATAATCCAGGATAATCTACCCATCTCAATGTCCTTAACTTCAGCATATCTCTAAAGTCCTTTTTGCCATGTAAGGTGACATATTCACAGACTCTGGGTATTAGGATGTAAACACCTGTGGATGGCCATTAGCCTGCCTAATACAGCCTGTCCTCTGGTGCTCAGTGATTCACAGTGCAATTATGCAGGATGGCTAAGCACCTCTGAATTCCACTGAGCCAAAAAAAAACATGCAAAGGAAGATACAAGCAGGCTGGAACTCCATTTCTTGTACCAAAATCTTCATTAATTTTCTATTGTTGTGTAACAAACTACCACAAATTTAGCAACTTAAAACATTACTGTTATTATCTCACAGTTTCTTCTAAGGACACCCATTGTATTCAAAGGACCCTCCCACACTCCAGGTTAAGGATTATACAAAGATGTGAATCTGAGGGAGCCGGAATCATAGGGGCCATTTTAGAATTCTGCTTCTATCAGCATGCAGTTGACACTTTTGGACAAGAGAAATGAACCCACTTAGAAAGAACGCCGTTGAGTAAAAGAACAGGCTATTTTTATGCTATTAACTCTGAGAAGCACCAGCTTTTATACGATAGGCAGAGGAAGGGATTTTATAGGATGTCTAGAGTGGTGGCAAAACAAAACAAAACAATCAAGAGTTTCACAGTGGTAGACTAAGAAGGAAAGCATTTCATGGAAGGGGTAGGGTCAGCATTATCATGTACTGCAAGCATTTGCCTAAGAAAGAGCAATTACTGACCTAGGAGACAATCATAGTCTGAGATTTTTGGCAAGGTAATTTGCACTGAAGAGGCGTTAGTGGCACAGAAGCCACACTGGAGACTGAGTAGCAACTGAAGTGGAAACAAAAATGTGTGATCTGTTAAGATGATAATTATTTCATGATAATTAGGCTTTACACTTTGAAATAACAGTTTTAATTTTTTTTAAAGAATGGAACAAGGCATTATTCTTGCTAATTTTTTTTTCATTCAAGCCTAAAAACGTAGCAAGTATATCTCTACCTTTTGGAAGTTGCAGAAAGACATACTGCACAACAACACTTCACTGTGGTCATTAATCAAGAGGTAGCAGCTATTACAGAGGAAAAAGTTTACAAAAATCCTAAAATGCAGTGATCAGATCATCTGCAGAAAAACAAACACATGCACACACACATGTAACACCACTGTCATTTGGATAGTCTGTATAAAAGCTGTGATTTCAGTAAAAGTTTTGACAAAGATATTTTTGCTCTGTGGGTGTGCTTATATCTGCATCTCAAATAATTTGGATTGATAGGATGTATACCCTCAGACTGGGATTTAAAGTAAGGATGATAATGGTGTATTGGAATTATTTTTTGTCTTTTATTTAGTTACTTAAAGAATATAAAGATGAAGATTGGAATATGGGCAATATAGTGTATACACTCACAAACAGACGCTACCTTGAAAAGTCCATTGCTTATGCAGAGAGCCATGATCAGGTAAATTAATATGTGTATAAACCATTCTGTCTCTGTCTGTATTTATTAACATACCTAATTATACACATATCACAGTACAAATTTCTATAGTTTAATACAGTTAATGTAATGTGTTATCTATTTTATGTGACAACTATTCATACTTGAAAAACATTTTAAAATTATTTTGTAGATCCATAAATTCCAGCTTCAAAATGCAGTACCACTTTTACCCTGCCAAACTGTAATTAAATGATTGTGAATGACAGTTCCAAGTGTTATCTTACATGTTTTCCTTTGTTGTCACAAGAGGAATGTTGGTGCTAATCCAGGTTAATTTTAATTTCCATTTTAGGTTTCCTTCTAAAGATTTTCTTTTAGGCCTTTTCACAAGCTTTCATCATTTTTTCCCTCAGCCACTGAAATCTTTTGCTGATTGATCGCCCTGACCTCTGTCCCTCTTGATTTTAGTCCATCCTCTGTAATGTAGTCCGAGGTATTTTCCAAAGGGCAAAGCTAATTTTGTCAACCCAGATCTTTTGGTTAAAGCTTCTCATTCACAGCCTGTCATATCCTGGCCCATGCCAAAGTTTATTCTCTGCCCAACCCTCCAAGAGTTCTATTCTTCAATACTGTTAAATTTCCACCCATTCCTGAGTAGGTCAACCTTGCCCCAATCTTGTACTTTTCCCCACACACCTGCAAATGCCTACGTCACCTGGGAAGCTCGTGTAAAGACCTAATGCCCTGGCTCAGACATATTCTCCCTGAAGCCTTCATCCAGGTGTATAGGGAAAAAATAGTTTCCCCATTGTTCACTTTCTTATCACATTTTAAGCAGAAAATTTGTTTCTGATACCTTTGTATTTCCAGCCTTAGCACTGTGGTACTCCTAGTAGTCACTCAATAAACATAAATAAATGCAGGAAAAGGCCATTTAGTTATATAAAGCCTATGAACCATCATAAACAACATAAAATGAACTCGTTATACATTAAAAAGACAGTAAAACTTTCTGAAATTATTTGCAGTATATGTATTCAGAAAATTAAAGTTAAAACAATAAGCTCCTCTGGTGTTTCAGCAGAAATTGACAATTTAAGGTAGACACTAGTTTTTCAGGTTTCTCCTTTAACTGTTAAGAAAGTATAAGTAGACCAGAGGTCAGCTACCAAGGCCCATGGGCAAAATTCTGTCTGCTGCTTGTTTTTGTAAAGGTAATTGGAACACAGCCGTGTTCATTCACTCACCTATTGTCTATGGCTGCTTTTGAGCCGTAATGGTATATTTAAGTAGTTGAGACTGAGGAAGGAGCCCACAATGCCTACACTATGTACTGTTTGGCCTGTACAGAAAGTTTGCTCACTCATTAAGTAGACATATATTAAGTTTTGCATCTTCCTAGTTGGAGCAGTACTTTCTTTTCAACTTAAATTGGCTGTGGAGCAGATCAAATAAATACCTATGAAGAAACCAGAACCAAAACGTAACAAAATAAGAAATGAATAGTATTAATTTAAGGATGGGGCAATCCCTTGCTAAATACATAACAATATGAAGATTAAAATGCATGCATAAATTATATCTTTCTATTACAAACTCCTAGCAGTTGTAGCATGTTTTGAGCTCCCAATATATGTATATTTTATATGAATGAATAAAAGAATAAATAAATGAGTGGAATAAACAAATTGAAGATGAAACTGGTAGGTTAATTTCATAGTTTTTCTCCCCAAATGTACAGAAACAGTATGGATTTACCAAGAATTATTTCATACTTTAAAGATCCACATAATTCTGCCTTGTATTACAAATTGTCGGGAATGTACAAAAAGATGCAAATTGCGTAGTTCTTTCTATAAAAGCAAATGTATACTGAATTTTAAACCTGATAAAAATTATAAATATGAATATATATGTGAAAATAGCTTAGAGATTAAAATAGGTTTATAAGTAAAAATATTTTTCTAAAAATGAAAATAATCGTACAGTAATAGGGTGAGGAGATTATGGTTTAGTCTCTATGTTTCACTATATATAATTTTTTGTCAATAAATAACACTCGGCATTAGTTAGCTGGTTTTAACCATAAATAATTCAGATTGTTAAGAGGCCTCTTCTGCTGCTCAGGGTGTTTCTGAGTTAACCTGCCCCATTTGTCAACTATTATATTTTCATATAAAACAAATTAATTTTAGATTAGATGGCAAATATAATGAGAAAGCAAATTTTACATTTTAAGAAAAAGTTGTCAATTTGCTGCTGAAGGGGAGGGGGTCCATTGTAATATATTTATATACATATTTTATATATATAAATACATCTATATAAATATAAATGCATATACATATAAATTACTTTTAGGAAACTCTTCCATTCTTTCAAAACAATAAAATCATGATATGCAAGATATTTTAAAAAATCTATTAGTATTCTAATAGTTTAATGTAAGATTATGGGATTATATGAAATCATGTATGTGAAACTTTTGAAAATTGTAAAGCACTATAGAAATTAAAGAATTCATTCAATTAAAAAATTCATTGTTCAAATCCTTAAAGAAAGAAAAAAATATCTGTTAGTATTCTCAACATTAAAATACATGTTTATTCTAACTTCAAAAAATGTGAAGCATCAGCTTATTATAACAAATATTCAGGTAGCTTATCATGAGTTTTTCACCAAGCTATTTTAAAAATGAAAGAAACATAGATACATGAGATCTCTCATGTATTTCATCAGCTCACCTTCAGCATAGTGACTATTGGAAAATACATGAAATTAATATTAATTCACACAACTCTTCTGCATTGTTTCCATTCTGTATAATTACATGTTATTCTAGTATAAATCACAGCTGCTTAGTACCTATTATTTGCATTTATCTCAGTGACTTTTATTTTTATAGGCACTCGTTGGGGATAAGACGCTGGCATTTTGGTTGATGGATGCTGAAATGTATACCAACATGAGTGTTCTAACCCCGTTTACTCCAGTTATTGATCGTGGAATACAGCTTCATAAAATGATTCGACTCATTACTCATGCACTCGGCGGAGAAGGCTATCTCAATTTCATGGGTAAGTATGAGCTGAACGTATATCTAATCTGTGTTTAAAATGTTAACTAATATTATATATGACGTAAGTTATGTAGAATATTTTGGTTTGGTTGTTCAGGTTTAAAATAGAAAATTATAACTTTATTTCTTTAAAGCACTGTCATGTGTGAACTGTAAAAATTAAATTACTTTAAGATTATTGTTATACTAATACATGATGCAAAAGTAATCTAATGGCTGGTATTTTATTTAATATTGTTGTCAATAAGTGGGGTGAACTTTTTTTAAACAGAATTATTATTCTGAATTTAATCATTGAGTGTATTATTGTAGTGTTTGTAATATATTAAACATAAGAAGGATATAATTGTCATGTCATAGCATATTGAGCTAATATTATGGGTCTTCTTTGAGGTAATTGTATACCAGTATACTTGTATTATAAATGTGGAAGCCAATGCCCAAGATATTGTGATGGACAAAAATATATATTTATTTTAAAAAATAGGAAAATATGAATATTCAAAGGTCATTGTTGTCTGAAGGATCTTGAATGAGAAAATATAATAATCAACTAATACCATTTTCAGTTCTATTTGGTCAACTATGACCATTTGAGTTTTAGGAAATTTCACCAGTTTTTAGGTTAGAGAGAACTGGAAAGACTGCAAAATGCATATGGGAGACTGACATTTTTCTACAATAAAAGCTGTAGAGCTTCAGATTAATTCATTTCTATCTGGAAATTTTTATTTAAAAATCTCAGATTGGACTTTTAAAAGCCTCTATTGTTTGCTAACTTGAGATTAGGAAGCCAGACCCAATAAACCATACACCAGATTTCACCTGTACAACCTGTACCTTTCAGTGCATCCCTCTCCGCTCAGGATCACCAAAATTTGTTAATATTCCCAACCTGTCAGGAAGTGGCCCTTATGACGTGTGAGACTGCACTTTGTCTTTCAGGCACCAGGCTGGGCTTCCTGGGTGGACTTTGCAGGCATTGTATTCATAAGTAAAACCGGCCTCAGTTCCTAAAAGGCAACTAGTCCTCCTTCACACAATGAACATCATTCACGAGTATGGCTTTTCCAATAAGGCCTTAGTCGCACAGTTTATTCAATTATATCTTGATGAAAAGGTGGAGTCAATGAACTTAGGTAAACAACTATGTCACCATGTAAAGTGAGAGATTTTTTAATGTTTTATTTCATTTACAAAAGCAGGGTTTATTAAATTGTTGCAGTGTATATAGATTAAAAAGAAAATGAAAGAGCTTCCTTATATATGTGGAAACTAAAACAACTTTCCTGTTAGAGAAATAAAATCAAATAAGACCTCTGATTTCATGCTGTTAGTCCTGTCATTAATTCTTGAAGCCCACAGCATCCGAGAATTCTAGTAATCCTGACTTAGTTTACTGCTTTACTTTGGAAGTTGTGTAAGCAATATCAGCTCAGAAGCCTATAGCAAAGAGTTGAGAGTGTCAGTAGTTTGAGGTACCTGATAGAGTCCTTTTCCTGAGACTGTCCTTTGTTGAAGACAATTCTAGCCTGTAGCATACAACAGAGCATCAGAGTAAAACAAAACTATCTGCAGATGACAGAGAATTAATGGCCCTAGTTAATTTAATATTGATAACTTTCAGATTATAAAAAGTCTGATGAAAGTTCATAATGAGAACTGTTTCTTGAGTCTTGGTCAGTATTTTCCCTGAGGGTAAAAATGGATCATGGACAGCTAAGATCTTAACAAATCTCCAGTAACTTCATAAATTTTGTGAAATGTTTATATTAATATAATCTTAACTGTATATATTCAACCTGAGGATGGCTAAGATGCTATTCTGGTTTGGAAACTCTTCCCATGGAACTTCAATAGTAACACAACTAAATAAACATAATTATTTCTAGCGTCTCTCTATAAGGTCTGTAAATTGACCATATTTGTGGTATCAAATATAATTTTGAAATTATTCTTTGATACAGGACTCAAAGATCTTTTGAAGTTTTCTTCTTACATTTGTCCTTCAAATGGCTTATAATGTTTAACTCCAATGTAGCACTTTTAAAAAATCCCTTCTGTCTCAATGTCTTATCTAAATCTAGCATTTCTCTACTAACTTTGAAACCAGTAATCTCCAAAGTCTCTATAATTTCTGATTATTGATGTTGTTTTGTGAAATTTAATATTTCCCCTTGAGCTATCATGACTTTAAATATTTTTTTCCACTTTCTGATCATGGCACTCTCCTGCTGAATGGCTTCAATGGCTGCAGTGTCCTCCAGCTGACCTCTAAGCCTTGCATGAGTGGTCTCCCATGGGTCTCCCCGTTGATGGCTCTGCTCCAGTCAAGCAAGCCTCCTTTCAGTTCAATGAATGTACCAACTTCCTTCCACTCTGAATTCTGTATATTTTTCTGTTCTCCCCTCTTGAAATCACTCTACTCAGATACCCCCTGCCATACCTGACAAAATCCTTCATTTGCAAATCTTTTTTCCTTAGGGAAGTCTTTTCTAAAGCCTCAAACTTCACTAGTTTTACCTATTATACATTTTTATATTACCCTATACCTACCTTTTGTGACACATAACAAAATTACATTTTAAAAAACTATTAAATATATAGCTGCCTTGAAACATTTAAAACTGAATGAAAATAGGGGTCATCTGTATCTTATTCACTATTATATCTTCATGAACTAGTAGCAATTAGCACAGTATCTAGCACATCACAAGACTTTCACATTTTTCTGAAAAAGGATATTTTATATATTTATATATATACGTATATGCATATATATAATTACCTTGTAATTATTTTTAGCAGTAGTTCATTAGCTGCAATCACCAGTTGTAGTTTTAAGGAAAGTTTTGTGTTTTTTTTCAAGTGGCATGTAAGAAAATAATTTTTTAAAAGATCAATTTAAGAAATTCAAGACTAAGGAGCAATCTGGTTGTTTACTCATGTTTTAGGCATTTTAAAACTTACTAGCTTTCTGGAATTTTATTTTTATTTCCCTCTAGTAGAGAAAGAATGATTTAAAATAAGTAAGAAAACAACATACTTTTGTAGTTTTTCATTTAAATCTATTTACCTAAATTCATCAGGTATTTAGATATGTGTTCTGTTTATCAAAAATAATTAAGATCAATATGAATTCTCTCACAATGATACCAGTTTGGCTGATTTGTTTTATATTATTTGTTTTTGTTTTATATACTCGTAATTTTGAGTTTAAAAAAATTCTTTCACTCTGGTTAAAGCCAGAGGAGTATTTGCTATGATTTTTTTTTTAATTTGCTAGGTTATTTTAATTGATTATGAATAAATAGGTTTATATTTCCTATTCTTCCACCATATCATCATATGAAAGAATCAAATATAGAAGAGGGGAGCAGGGATAGTTAAATTACTTTTATATTTTTATATCATTGATCATAAGAGTTATAATAAATATTAATAAAAGTAAATTTATATTGACATAGCATGCTATATTTTCTAAAACATTTTCATATGCCTCATCTAACTCAATCTTCATAAAAGTTTTTTTTTTTTTATACTGTCTGGCTTGCAAAGAAACATGGGGTGAAAGAAGAATATTCAGGTATCTAGGTAGATGTTCCAAGTCCCATTTTACTAAAGCTACAACTCAGAGAGGAAAAGGGACACACCTAATATTGTACAACTAGAAAATGACAGCAGCTGATTGTTTTTTCTTCTATTTACAATGTGAAAAAATTAGAAATGAAAATTATTATTAGATCAGTGTATAGATTAGCTGCCAAAATATGGTTAATAAATATCTTTTAGAGAAAAGGTAGAGCATAGTGGTTAAGAAAGCGATCTCGATGGGAATCCAAGCTTAGCTGTGTGAGCTGGGTAAGGGGCATAATTACTCTGTGCCTTTGTTTGCTCAGTGGTAGAATGGAGTAGTGCTTGCCTCAGAGGATTGTTTTCAGGGTGAAATGATTTAATACGTACACAAGACTTAGAATATTGCCAGGCACATAACTCATAGTTAATGTTTATTTAAATTTAATTTAACTTTAAGTTAAATTTACTATTACTATTTTTAATATTACTAGCTATTCCATTGAATATATGGGTCCTAAACACTGATATTTCAATTCCATCCAAGAATGTTTCTTTAGAATCTTATTTGATGGTATATTGTTTAATGTAAAAGTTTCTTAAAATATTTAATTAATTTCCTCTTGAAAACATCAGTAAAGGCAGTAATTCTTTGTTAAAAATCAAATGACATTTTCCTAGGTGGTATTATGTGGTTAATTATACAGAAATTAAGCCATTTCTGTAGCATATCTCACTAAGAGTTAAGATTACTTTTTTTTTTAAAAATTCATAGTGATGTCTGCTGAATGCTGCTGCTAAAACATCTTACTTAACTTTCATGTATGAAGAGGTGTGATGTTTGCCTTGATTCTCATTTCTAGGATAAGCCAATATGATATTAATCAGTTAACATTTATTATATATTATATGGTATCTGTGTAAGAGTGTGTGTGAGTATTGTATTAAACTTAATATGTTTTTCTGGCATACCTGTGCCGAGATTTATTTTACACAGAAAGAGGGAGGAAGGGAGGGAGCGAGAGAGGGAGAGAGAGAGGTAGATTGATATAAAGCAGCTTCAGTTTAAAAAGTTAGTGAATTTGACATATATATCAATTTAAACTATACACTTAATATATTTATAACACATTCTAGAATGTGTTTTAACACAATTTATAACATTCCTTCATGCTTCAGACATTTATATGTATCTACTATGTACCAGGTATTGCTAAGTGGTGGATATTCCTGGGTGAAAAAGAGTTCTTGCCCTCAAGGTCTCAAAACCCAAAAGGGGATCCAGACAAGTAAGCAGACAAGTATCTCTGTCCTAGTACATTCACTAGATACAGTGATGGAGATAAGCAGAGAATGTCATGTAAATATGTAGGAAACTGGGTTAAGAAATTAGATTGTTGGTGGAATTTATGAACTGCTTCAGCCAGGCAAACATAGAAAAATAGAAAGGCACAAGAAAGCCATATGACAAACTTAGGGAAAGTCTAAGAAGGAGTAGGACTGAAGCAATGGAGTGAGATTAAAGTCAGTTGGGAATATTAAACTTCAAATAAATGAAAAAACTGGGGCCCAAAGAAATCAATTTAGAGATCATTCATTGATTGGCAAGTCTAATGAAAAAATGTGGTTTTCAATCACTTTGAAACATCATGAACTCTTCAGTAAGAAAGGCCTGGTATTGACTGATTGTTTAATAGCTTTATGGTTTATTTTTTTATCTATTTGTAATATAACTAAAAGGAGACAGATTAGAAAAATAAGACATGTGATTATTGATAATCTATGTGGATATGTCTATGCTATTTTTATAATCAGTGGTTATGTTTAATTGTTGGTTAAAAATAAATATAGAATGAAAAGCATCTGCTTTACACATAGGATGATCTCAGTGAATATATGTTGCAGGCATACCTTGTTTCACTGTGCTTCACTTTATTGTACTTCACAGATATTGTGTTTTTTACAAATTGAAGGTTTGTGGCAACCTTGCGTTGAGCAAGTCTATGGGCACAATTTTTCCAACAGCCTTTGCTCACTTCCTGTATCTATCCCATTTTCATAATTCTCACAGCATTTCAAACTTTTTCATTATTATTATATTTGTTATGGTGATCTGTGATCAGTGCTCTTTTTTTAATTGAAGTATAGTTGATTTACAGTGTTATATTAGTTTCAGGTGTATAACATAGTGATTCAATATTTTTACAGATTATACTCTATTTAAACTTATTACAAAATAATGGCTATATTTCCCTCAGCTGTACAATATATCCTTGTAGCTTATTTATTTAATACGTATCTCTTAATCTCCTACCCTTATTTTGCCCCCCCCCCATTTCCCCACTGGTAACCACTAATTTATGAGTCTGTTTCTGTTTTTTTATATTCATTTGTTGGTTTCATATTTTAGATTCCATATATAAGTGATAACAGAGTATTTGTCTTTCTCTGTCTGACATTTCACTAAGCATAATACCTTCTAGGTCCATTCACATTGTTGCAAATGGCAGAATTTCATTCTTTTATATGTCTGACTAATATTCCATGGTGTGTGTGTATATATTTTTTTGTATCACATCTTCTTTATCCATTCATCTGTTGATGGACCCTAAGGTTGCTTCCATATCTTGGCTGTTATAAACAATGCTGCTATGAACATTGGGGTGCATGTTATCTTTTTGAATTAGTGTTTTCATTTTCTTCAGGTATATTCCCAGGATTGGAATTGCTGGATCGTATGGTAGTTCTATTTTTCATTTTCTGAGGAACCTCCATACTGTTTTCCATAGTGGCTTCACCAATTTACATCCCCACCAGCAGTGTACTAGGGTTCCCTTTTCTCCGCATCCTCACCAACATTTGTTATTTGTAGACTTTTTGATGATAGCCATTCTGACAGGTGTTTGGTGATATCTCATTGTGGTTTTCATTTGCTTTAATGTTACTACTACAGCTTGCCAAAGGTTCAGATGATGGTTAGCACTTTTTATCAATACACTATTTTTAAAATTAAGATATGTACATTGTGTTTAGAAATAATGCTATTACTATAGACTATAGTATAGTGTAAATGTAACTTTTATATGCAGTGAGAAACCAAACAATTTGTGTGACTCACTATATTGCAATATTCACATTATTGAGGTAGTCTGGAACTGAACCCACAGTATTTCCTCACTATGCCTATACTTCTATGTAGATAAATTGCTAAAGCAATTCAAAGAAGAAGAAACTGTGGTTAACGATATATTTTACCCCATTTTCTGGTGGTTCTCTGGTTATCTTGGAAGTGCTACCTTTTCCTAACCCAGCTTACTGAGGCAGAGGGAGTAGTCGCAGGGCCTTGTCACATGACTTGTCAGGAACTGCTATAGAGAGGTGTGGCCAGGCAGGCAAATGGGCTACTATGTCCAGTAATTGTGTACTGGGAAAGAAACACCAATACTGATGCTGCAGTATTAATTCCAGATACAGTTGACCCTTGAACAATGCAATTTTGAACCGCAAGTGTCCACTCATACATGAATATTTTTCAATATTTAGTACTACAGTACTACAAACTAAGTGGTTGGTTGGATCTACAGATGTGGAGGCACTAAGCATATGGGGGGCCAACTATAAGTTACTAGTGGATAAACCTTGTCATTTTTCAAGAGTCAACTGAAATACCAAAATAATGCATTGATGGTATTCTTTATTAAAGACTGCTTAGAATTCTAGAAAAAGAGGAAACCCTAAATATTTAATTCATTTAAAATATAAACATGTACATATTTTAAAATATCAAGTAAAGTATAAATTAAAATCTAAGTATTAAGCACATATCTTGCTGATTTAAAATATTGGCAGACATATGTAATCTTAAGAATCAGCTATCCAAACAAAATGATGAAAATTTAATCTCAAATTTAAAAACTAAGTAATATTATTTAATCATTTTTAAAGATTGAATTTCAAAAATAACGTGAATTAAAGTGTTATCATCATCGAGTTAGTTCCAAGTCAGTTTCTGTGAAAAATTTTCTGGCTCTTCAGAAAGCTCTTTGTAATCCTATCCTAGACTGGGCAATGGTAGGAGAAGGTTACATTGGACAGCTAACTCCAAATATTTTCGTTTTCACGTAACCAAGCATCTTATAACTTGAAGAAAGTCTTTTTAAGCAACTTGACTTCATTTTCTTGAGTTTCATCATATATAGATAGAGATTCAGATGCAGAGTGATCTGAATCACTTTTAATACTGTCATGTTCATGTTCCACTTGTTCAGAAAGCTTTTGAACTAAAGTAAGAATCATTCTTGCAACAGAAGCTTTGCTTTCCCGGTTACCATTTTCTTTTTCCTCCTGGGGACTCTATGTTATAGAATACCATTTTCTAAATGAGTACACCTTCATTCCATTAGAAAATTTAATGCTGCATGTAACTCTCTGGGTTTATCTCAAAACATAAGTGATTCCAATTTCTCATTTAAAAAGTACTGAACTAGCAGGGTTAAAATCAACAAAACTAACAATGTTTCACTACTATAATATGGCATGATAGTCCAGAAAACTGAAAACTCATGTTGTAATCATAAAATACATATTCCCCATGACATCATCTGTTACTGCATACAACTGGAATGTCAGAAATAATCTGGAATCATTGGGACTCATTGATTTGTTCCCTCATTTATTTATTCATTCATTCAGTTAAACCAATTGTTTTCATGTCAGTTTCTGGATGTAAGTAGAGTTGTGTGAAGGCAAAGAAGTTCATGCTTGATAGCTTTTATATTATCAGTGAGGTCATCGTTTGAGAGTGGAAGGAGTAAGAGACTTTTGAGAAAAATAGTAGAAGTATGAAATAGACATCTTCAGGTGTGAAAATACTAGAGAACTGTAGTAGGATATCTAGGTAATACTGAATGCTCATTTGAGATTTGTAATCAAGATTATAAGTCAAATCGACCTCTTTGTTGTGTGACATTTTTTTTTTTTCCTAGAAGGCCATAGTTGATCAAGGGTTGGAATTTTGTCAGGCATCTGTCAAAAGAGAGAGGGGTTTTGAAAGTATTAGAAAATTACTGGTATAATAGAGAACCCATAAATCACTGATTCTCAAAATTGCACACTGGAATGACCTGGAGAGTTTCAAAAAATACTAGAAATTGTGATTGAATTGGCCTTGGCTATAGCCTGGGCTTTGGAATTTTTTAAAGATTCCTTAAGGCTAGGAAGTAAAGAGAGAATTCCAAGAGGATGTAAAAGATATAGGAAAGTTCTCTGGTTCTAGAACAGAAATCATAGAGGGCACAGTACAAGGAAGGGAAGTTGGGACAGATGATGGGTATGTTGTGAGTCCAACTGTCAGTGAAGGGCCAATGAAGGACCAGGAGGCTGGACTTGGACTTCCCATAGCAAACAAGGCAAACAGGAATGGGGCTGCTTCTGGAGTTTTCCTGGTTGGTATTGAGAAGCTTTCTCAAATAGATTTTTATCAACAGATAAAATTTAAATGAGAAGCCTTTTCTACTTTTCTGATATTGTTTTCTCTATTTATAAACAAACTAAAATCATGACAATGGAGTAAACTATCTTTTATTAACAGTGTGGTCATCTGGTATGCATACATCTGTTTTTATTACTTTCTTGTTTAGGAATCTCATTACCATGATGTTTTCCTAGTTTCTGTAATGAGTGGTACCTGCAGAGAAAGAGGCATAATTACAAACTGGCAATTTTCTCTCAGCAGTATTATGAAATTTCCATTACTAAATTTGAAGGATTTTCTCAACATGATTATATTGTATTTTGACATTTGAAATTCTGTGGGACATTCTTTAATGAATATGTTACATTCTCCCTAAAGCCACAGGGAAAGTTGGATGGATTTTGTGTCAGTCTGCATTTAGTGATAGCTACATTATACTTCAGTGTAAAATGTGTGATCCTCCTTCACATCTTCCATCTGTGATTGTTTAGTGTCAAACTTGTAAATTCTTCTTTTTTCTGATAGATAGGAATACAATAAAAATTTAAATGTCTTCCTGCTAAGTGCTGGAATTGAAGCAGTTATAAGAGGACAAAATACACTCTGCCGAACAGTAGGAGTGCTGATTTTTGGCATTTTCTCTTAGCTTGTTGAGGCAAGTTTACTGAATGTGACACAGCTAGGAGAAGTCTGTAAAACTGAGCTGTGAAAAACTGCAAAATTCTCAATATGAGCAGCTGTAAATGGCTTGAAGCCCTGTTAAAATGCTCAGAGACACAAATAGAATCTATTTTAAATGGTATAGACTTAAAAGTAATGGCCCTGATTTGATTCACAGCACACTGATAACCAATTTTGGCTGGCATTTAATGAGAACTTACCATGAGTACAGCATTGGGGCTACGGAAGTACTGCTGCAGTTACCTGGGGATCTTTAAAATACTGAACCCTGAGCCTCATCAACCTTTCACGCCAGAGTCAGCGATCGTGAGGCAGTGACACTAGTGGTTTTAAAAAAAATCTCACAAAGTGATTAATTTGTGGAGATATAACATAGAGATTCACTGATGGGAAGGAAGTGCAAAAATGAAAGTTGGGCCAAAGACAGACAGATCCAGACTGTGCTGGGATCACTGGGGGCTAGCTGAGGGACTCGCCTGTCCCTTTCCCGACGTGATTTAAATACCCCGCTCAGTAGCAGAAGTGTTCTTTCTGACAGGTTAATTTTCACACAAGAACCTTCAAATCCTTGCTGACGATTATAACCTGGGAGAAGAGTCACTTTAGAGAAGTTCATCTTAACCTAGTGAAGAATGTTTCTGATGCAATTTATCCACATTTTTCTCTAGCCCACTCACGTTGTTCAAGTTGAATACATCACACCCTTTACACATAGGAAAAGAGTCTACTAGTAATCTGGATGTTGAGAGGAAAACAGAAGCAATTGAACCTATGTGTCCTTAATTCTTCCCATCTTGATCTTAGGGTAGGATATCTGTATAAGTCCCTGCATTTCTTCTTTTGGGGTCTGTGTGGTTGTCAGTGGTGTTATTGGGTGTGGTGTAAATGATTCTCCCTAAACTACTGTTCAGCTGGGCTGACCTCCTACTGAAGTTCCAAAGAAATGGTTAAAGCAATAAGATGAGACCCACTGCAGGACCCCAGTCTTTATCCATCTAAGCAAGGTCTGCTGCTCTCTGGTCATTTGCCTCTAAGCCTTTTACACCAGAAACAAGAATTTTTTTCTCTCTTTGGTTTATTGCTCTAAAACTGCATCAGAAAGTAGAGATAATTATTACTGTTGGTTCAAATGTTTATTTCATTAGAGAAGCTTGCTGGGAAAATAAGATTGTTCTTCTGTGCAGAACATGCTAACCAATGGAATATTATTCCTCATGTGTTATGGATTTTAAGCCAAAACTTACCATCTAGGGCACTGACTTTTCTCCTGGAGAAGGTATATGATCATATCTTTATAAAGAAAGAAAATTCCCACATATGGGAGACACTTATTTTTCTTTTCATCTCTCTATCCTCAAGGTGAGATAATCACAAATAGGAAGTTCAACATGTAGGCTGCATAGCAGATTTCCTAATGTAACAAAACAATAAAGTGGGCCTGGACCTTAAAATAAGGCCCAGTGAAAGGAGCACAATTTTTTCTAAAGTTAATATCTGAATTCTTTGCTCTTAGGCTACCACACACACAAAAACACACACACAAACACACACTGTATGTATACCGTGTGTGTATATGTATGTGTATGTATGCATGTATATATATATATAATATTGAATGAACTCACTCCACATAGCCCCGGGTTAAAAGTTTGGTATATAAACTTCTCTAGCTCCATTGTTGAGTTGTAGATGGTGGAGTTTGCAGAATGGAGGAACTATGTAATTTAACATTATTTAGAAACATAGAAATTTCATCAAACCTTCTTTATTACTTTGTTACCTAGCATTTTAAAAGAACTCCAAAGCCTCATTTTATGAGCCTCAGTGTCCCACAGAAGAATCCTCTAAATTCAGGGAGTCAGCTAGGTCCAGGATCCTCTGTCAAATTGCTCATCTTCCTAAGAAGGGAAAAAATAAGGTATTATCCTAGGACATGTGAGTAAAGATAAATTAATATATAATGGACATCATACCTAGCCCTGGATTCCTAATTTAGAGTTATATCTTTAACTAAGCCTCCCCCTGATCCAATCCCAAAGGCCCACCTGGGTGATAACCTCATCTTATTGGTGGAATCTGCCTAAAGGATATGCCAATAAATGAATAAGCATCCCACTCTTCCCCACTGGTCCCATGGTATGGATTTTCTTTACACGTCACAATATTTCTGCTGTGGCGTTAGGCTCTTGAATCATTTCTCTCCTTTACTAATTCTCTTCTCTCCACTTCTTCTATATAGTAAGCCTTGTTATTTGGCCCACAGCCTTTTAGAACTTTTCATAGGCTTCTAGACGTTACCAAGAAACCCCCAGATCTTCCTTCCAAACAGGATTGATCAGAGAGTTTATTTTAGCTAAAAGACTGAATGGCTGACTTTTCCAGTATTATTCAAGCAGGCTGTAAAAATCCTTATAACCACAGGATGCAAAAGGTGGTTGACTATATATTACTAGAGCTGGTGAGCTATGTATGGCTGTCATCTCTTGGGATGTGATGATGACTGCTCTAAACACAAATAATCTGCTCTGACAGCATTTCTCCTGAGCAACTTGCCAACAGGAGGTAGGATTTAGAAGGTGAATTTCTTTGCCTCTAAAACTTTAGATCATTATCTGAGTTTTAACTCTCCACCCCACCTCACTCCCCCAAACAAAGCAGGATGGTGAAATATACACACTAATCTCAGTTAGTAGTAGAGAGATTAAATTCCTTGGGAAATATAGTAATTTTTCTTTTTCCTTTCTCACCGGAGAGACATAGGTTTCTCTTTGGGAATATATTTTCCTTGAGGGATTGGGGGCATGCATATTATTTGGGTGACTTGTCTTCATTTGACAGTCCTTGAACATGCTAGTCTTAAACTAGCTCCAATATCTTGAATATTTACCCTGAGCAAGGCAGTACAGTAAGTGCTTTACATATAATATCTCATTTAAACCTGTATTGCCGTCCTGAGAGGTAGGAATGATTGCCTTCATTTCACACGTAAAGGACATGAAAGGTTAAGTGGCTTGTTCAGATCAATACAAGAGCCAGAATTTGAGCACAGCTCTGTCTGCCTCACACTACTTCATATGAGCCAATATAGTCAGCCCTCAGTTCCCGTGAGGGGGCGGGGATTGCTTCCAGGACCCTCAAGGATAGCAAAATACAAGGATGTTCAGGTCCCTTACGTAAAATCACAATCACGCAGTACAGTCTTCTGTATCCGTGGTTTCTGCATCCTGGGATACGGAGGGCCAACTCTATTATTATTTTACCTGGAATGTATGCTAAGATTGTCAGTGATGTTGGTAAATCTCTAGCTATAGACATCCCTCCAGAGGAGGTAAGTCAAAGAGGAAAATAACAAACCAAATTTTATATTGTGCAGCAATCTGAAACAAATCAAAGGAGAAAGTAACTTATTCTCAAATTTCAAGCCAGTCTTACAAATGACTTGTTAGTCCCCTATGCTTCCTTCATTCTACAGTGATTCAGCACCTACTGCCAGGTCAGGTACCAGCCTAGGACCTATCTTACAAAGAGAAGACGTAGGCATTAGCTCGCGGAGCGTAGTGTCCAGGAAGGAGACTGACAAAGCCAGATAGCCGTAAGTGTGTTGGGTGATAAATGTCACCTTCAGGATCCACATTGAGAAGTGTGAGTACCCCAGGGAAGAACACTAAACTGATACTCGGGGGGAGGAAGTGGTGGGCTATAAGGGAGGGTTTCCTGCAGAAAGGGGGTTCAGTTTAAAGTGCCCGATCCCTCTCTATCCTGATCCTCTATGAGTGTCCCTCACTGGAATGGTGACTACGAAAATCTAAGAAGGTGAAACAGAATGAGGGACATGTTAATTTCGGACATGAATGATGAGAGAGAGGCCAGGTCATAGAGAGCTATTGAAGGGTTTTACAGGAGATTGACATTGTCAGATCCACCGTTTAGATATGTTACTGGACTAAAAATGTGAGACATAGATTTGAGGGGGCAGTGACCTCACACTAAATATAGCAGTGCAAGATCTTCTGTCACTGGAGTTCTTTAAAATTGGTTTAAAATTGTAGGTCTCAGTTCTTTCCACACTATTCACATCAATCAATAAATTGGATGTATCTCTTGTGGATGGGTTCAAAATCATTTACTTCATTAAAAAAAACGATTTTTCTGAAGATTATGAGGAAAATAAAACTGCCATTTTCCAGAGCCATACGAATACTAGGCTCCCTCTGATTATTGCCTCAAAATGAAAGAGAAATTTAATTGTTTATTCCACCTAAGTTATGTAATATGAGGCTAAAACTATCATTATATTATTTAGGTAAATTATTCTTACTGCATATTTATATCCAAAGTAATCAAGTAATAGCACTTGAAATTTTTGGTCTATGTAGGTCATATAAAAGATACGTTTCTTTGTGCAAGTTTGAATCAACCTCTGCATTTTATTTCATAATTCAGACATGATCCAGGTGCTTGATTGAAGCAGTTTTAAAAATACAGGTAGTATAGGTATAACTCACATTATGAAGTAACTATCATTTGGAAAAGTTTTCTTTAATTTAGAGTTTGAAAATGAATAATTTGAGATGCAATTGAAAATGTGTTATTTTAAAGAATTCTGTAATATAGCAAAGAATTACCACCTGATTTGTCTTTCATGAAAACATTGTCATATCATTAAGTTGCTTAAAGTAAGTTGTACCTGTAGAAGCATAAATTATAAATTAAAAAGAATGATAGCATAACTTTTAAAGCCTAAACAGTTCATAACTATATTATAGAAAGTCTACAATAGTTATCTGCCCTTTAAAAACATATTTAGGGAATGTATTGAAAATTAACTAAAAAGCTTATACTATTAAACTTTAAAAATGTCAACTTTCAGTTTTTATAGAGGAATTTTATAGCTTGAGAGAAACAATCCAGAAACTGCTCTGCATCTTTGTTTGTACGCCATTGTCTAATAGACCCTTATGAATTACTTTTAAAAAAAACTAATGGGGCTTCCCTGGTGGCGCAGTGGTTAAGAATCCACCTGCCAGGGGCTTCCCTGGTGGCGCAGTGGTTGAGAGTCCGCCTGCCGATGCAAGGGACACGGGTTCGTGCCCCAGTCCGGGAAGGTCCCACATGCCGCGGAGCGGCTGGGCCCGTGAGCCGTGGCCGCCGGGCCTGCGCGTCGGAGAGGCCACAACAGTGACAGGCCCGCGTACCGCCAAAAAAAAAAAAAAGAATCCGCCTGCCAATGCAGGGGACACTGGTTCGAGCCCTGGTGTGGGAAGATCCCACATGCCGCGGAGAAGCTAAGCCCGTGCACCACAACTACTGAGCCTGTGCCCTAGAGCTGTTGTGCCACAACTACTGAAGCCTACGCACCTAGACCCTGTGCCCCGCAACAAGAGAAGCCACCGCAATGAGAAGCCCATGCACCACAACGAAGAGTAGCCCCTATTCACCGCAACTAGAGAAAGCCTGCACACAGCAATGAAGACCCAACGCAGCCAAAAATAAATAAAATAAATAAATTTATTTTAAAAAATAATAAATAAAAAATAAAATGAAAAATGATTTTTAAAAAGTTAAAAAAAATAAAGGACAGCGATCAAGCAAAAAAAACTAATGACTGGGTAGGGGCAGGGAAATGGGGAGATATTAGTCAGAGGGTACAAAATTTCAGTTATAATTCTGGAAATCTAATGTACAGCATGGTGATTACAGTTAATAATAGTGTACTATATACTTGAAAGTTTCTAAGAGAGTAGATCTTAAATGTTCTCACTACAAAAATAAAATAGTAATTATGTGGCCCAGTAGAGGTATTAACAAAAGCTCTGGTGGTAATCATTTTGCAATATATAAGTACATCAAATCAACACATTGTACACCTTAAACTAATACAATGTTATATGTCAATTATATCTTAATAAAGCTGGAGGGGGTGCCTGTGATTAAAATAAAGACACTTGGAATGTGAAGGAATAAAAAAAAAACCCAAAAAACTAATGATAGGTGTTTGAGCTTCACCAACATACACAAAACCACCATCATTCAGAGGTTCCATTTTGAGATGTGCTGAGATGACCATTTAGGGATGAAAAGATGACAAAAATAAAAGTTTGAAAACCTATATAATCCACACCTTTTCAATACTTTAATCTTACATACATTATGATTATATAAAAGTCATAAGTGAAAGTTTCATGTTATACTTGATAACACCTTTCCACAAACGAGAAGACATTCCGATATCTTGGATTATTCCAATATATTATCTATAGTTTAATAAAAGATATCAATTACATTATGTAGTTAACAATTCATTCCACATTTTATATTTTCTTTTCTTTTTCTTTATTATAATGTAAAAATGCTGTGTATTTAACATATTGTTTTAAAGATCAGCTTATTTTATGCCTAGCTATTGACTTTAAAATAGTAGTATGACAGAACTTAATTATTACATGTTGAGCAAATAAACATTTATAACCCCGGTACATTTTGAAAAATCTATTTATTGACTTTTTGAAAAGCATTTTATTTATTAAAGCAAGGTCTTCTGAAAGCTATGTGAACTGATAGGACTCTCTCATATAATTAGGAGACTTTTAAATTCTGTGTGTATATGGACTCTCCTATAAATGAAGCCAAAGAAATATTAGCAGAATAAATAAATAAAAATAGTCAAACATGTTCTTTTGCTTGCAAGGTTTGAAAGCTATTGTTACGATATTTGTTAGTCACTCCCAATATTTTTAGAGCCAGACTTTTCTTTTTTTTCTTTCTTCTTCTTCTCTTTTTTTTTTTTCCAATGTTGTGTTAGTTTCTGCTGTGTAACAAAGTGAGAGCCAGACTTTTCTGACAACTCCTAAAATGAGCTTGATGGGAATAAAATCCAGGGGGCAGTGATCACATGGACTAGGTATGCTCTTTTTATATACTCTTGGAAGATGTATAATCAAACAGTTCCTTGACTAACTGATTCAGACAGAATGTGCCTTCTCTACACGGAGAAGTATGCATGCACTTTTTTTCAGCAACATGCCTTTCTTCCTGATTTCACAAACATGCCTTATTCATGCATTCTCAAGAGGATGCTATCACCCCAATGGGGTGAAAATTGATCCTTAAGGGAGGGCAAACAAAACTTAGATATTATAATCGTTATTGCTCTCCAGAGCATCATAGCATATTTAAACAGATATGCAGTAGATCTGCAGTATTTAAATTTCACGGGGTGGAAGCAATTAGGAAAAAAATGTCTTAAAAGGCTTGTGTGTGTGTGTCTGTGTGTGTGTGTGTCATAGGTCAGGGGGCAATAATGACAAAAAGGTCAAAAAACACTGTATTATTCATCGTAACTCTAGGCCTTCTGTTCAAGTGTCACCCACTAGATTCTGTTTATCTCAAAGTATCAATAGTATCTCAAGGACAATTGTTTCAGTTTTCTAGTTTGATGTGTAGATTCTACTTTTAGAGTAGACACGTAAAAAGTCCTGGCTCGGCCATTCCCATGTAACTAAATGTTCTTTTTGTAAAATGAGACAAAGACATTGGCCTCATATTCTTCCTAACAGTGGTATTGTTGAGAGTTCTTATTCCCTTGGAAGATATTTCTCAAGTAGCTAAAAGGGATTTAAGTTTTAAATATTTTTGAAAGTGAAAAAAAAGTTTTCAATTACCGCCAGCCTACTTCCAACTTAATTCTTTTATTCTTCTCCACTTTTTTTCTTTTTCCCTTGCCAATATATGCTGCCCCTGACTAAATGAGGGCAATAGTTGCCTGAGCAAATATAACATCAAAGGCCAGACAACTTAAGATAAAGAGCTGAAACTTTTACATCCTAATTTTTTTTTCCTATAGACACCCATCATATTTTTAGTAAAAGACAAGGATATCTGTTCATATTTAATCAGTTGACTTTAAGGTCATAAGTTTAAATTGGAAAAAAGTTCTAATATCTCTATATCGTTATATGCATATTATGAAAATTATTTTCTTGGGGCTTCCCTGGTGGCGCGGTGGTTGCGCGTCCGCCTGCCGATGCAGGGGAGCCGGGTTCGCGCCCCGGTCTGGGAGGATCCCGCGTGCCGCGGAGCGGCTGGGCCCGTGAGCCGTGGCCGCTGAGCCTGCGCGTCCGGAGCCTGTGCTCCGCAACGGGAGAGGCCGCGGCGGTGAGAGACCCGCAAAAAGAAAATTATTTTCTTGGATAAGAAAATAATATAATCATTATACACATTAGTATTTAGTATACTGAAATCCATTTGTATTAATAGTTTTGTTTCCTAAAATCAGTTTCTATCTATGTAACTAACCATGGGTACATAAAACACTTGTTTCCTTATGAGTCAGGAATATTTTAACATTTGTTTTGTCTTGAGAAGGTTAATTGGAAAAGGCGGATATAATTATTATGACTTACTGATAGGAAAACAGAATTTTTGAATTTTAATGATTAGAAAAAAAGTTTGCTGTTTTCTGACCCTTATCACAAGATATTTTATACCAAGCAGTGTTTCCCCTGCAACTTGATGATATATACTTTAGTGACACCTGAATTGTTTTTGTTTTTCAACTGTACTTAAATAAAACAATAAATGTCTCCTTTTATGGTGTGGCTAAACATACAATATCAACAGGAAGCATTGGACTGGAAACAGTTCTTTTCACCATGACTTTTATACATATTTGTTTTAATTATTTTGATAATTATAAAATAACTAGGAAATTAATCTGAGAAACTATCAAAAATTCTTGGAACATTGGTTTCAAATGTACATTTTTCAAATTGAGAAATAGGTTACTAATCTGTGAAACTAACTAGTATTTCTATCTGTTTCTCTCTACTTTGGCAAACTTCATTATATAGTCATGTGTGTTAACCCCTCCTTCTCATATTCTTTTGCCCACTCAAACCCTTGTAGGTCTCCCACTGCTCTCTCTACAGTCTGGAAACTCTGGTTTCTAAGGTCATCATTGACCTGCGGGTCTCTGCACCTACTCCCTGAACTCTCTTGATCACCTGGTTCCCTGTGACATCCCTCATGTCTTCCTTCCCTGCCTTCCTTGTTCTATTAACCATGACCCTGTCTCCTTCACAGTCTCCTTTTCACCTTGTTTCTCTTTACAATGTACATATTTCCTCAGGGGTTGTCCTGGGCCTCTTTTACTTTTTCCCTACTCTTTCCTTCTCAGAGAGCTCATCTACTTTTAGGCTTTGTCCATCTCTTTAATTCAGATAATCCCCCCCATCTACATCTCAGAATCGAACCTTTTGTTCTAAACTACAAATATAAATTTGGAAACTGCCTGCCTGAGATCTCTACATGGTATCTTGTTGGCTTCTGAAAGTCACTGAATTCAAAACTGTAATCATCCTCCCTACAAACTGTGATGGCTTTCAAAAATTATTATTATTATAAGTATCATCATCTCTCTTCTAGTAACCATGGGTGAACTCTTGAGTCATTTCAGTTGCTCCTTCCTTTTCCTTGTCTGTAACATTCAGCCAGTAACCAAGTCCCAGCATCCTTATTCTTCATTTTCTTTTTCCTGTATATACTCCTATGCCATTTTTCTATTAATATTGCATTTCTTTAAATTTCTAAAGTTTATAAAGCATTTTTGCATGCATAACTTCACTTAGTACAACCAACCTGCAAAGTCAGGATCCTTTTTATAATTTTCATTCTGAGGCAGTATAACACAATGGTTATGAATTCAAGTTTGGAGACAGTCTGCCCACATTCTGATCCTGGCTGCTTTACTTCCTAGCTGTATCATCTGTGGCACATTACTTAATTTTTTGGAACTTCACCTTCATCATGTCATAAATGGGGATTATAATGATACCTATCTTACTGGGCACTTGTAAGAATTAAAATATTTAGTGATGTTGTCTTTGGAATTATGCCTTGCATGTAATAAGTGTTTAGTAAGTGTAAGTTCTAACTATATTACAAATAATGAAAAGTTATACAACTTGAGGTTATATATTGTGACAGAGTACTAAAATTCGTGTCATTTGTTTCTATATCCCATGTTTTACTTACTGTATACACATAATTTTGCCTATTTTCTAATTTCTGTAAGAGAAATTCTTTATTTAGTGAAGGCTCAACTAGGTTATAGTCAGAAAATTATCTGAAAGCGTAAAACTGCAATGGAATTTGTGGTTATATAAGTCAGTAGAGTTTACCTCTTAGTATGTTTTCACTCTGCTCCCACTGTTCCTATACAGTTGTTTTTTTTTAACGGGTCCCAGGAATAACATTAAAGCAAATATGTATATATCCCTGGATGGTTGTTTAGAATGTCTGCTAAGTTATGAATATTTAGGTATTTCATGAGTCTTGACATCTGTCATTTGGAATGTTAAAAGTTTCTTTTTCCCCTCTGAAAAAGACACAATGATTTTCCGTAAAGTTTCAAGAAGTTTTGGGACAACTTTGACACAGTATTTATATACATTCATGTACCAATTTGTGAGGGACTGTTGAGCCATGATTCTGGATGCTTATTTTAATATATTTTTAGTGTAATTAGAGTCTCTTGGATATTTCTTTACTCTTTAGGCAAGCTATAGCATTTATTTCTGAATAGCTTTCTTTATATTATTTAAAAATTAATACAGTATGTTCATTTCAGATTAAGATATGTGTTCTATAGTAGCATATTTCATATTGTTTCCCTCTGTACTATACATATAATTTCTAACCTGAAGAATGGAAGTTTACTTAGATATTCTTCATACCCTTAGGTTTTTTGGTACAATTACATTAAATTCACTTAATTGTGTATCTATATATACAAAACATTTCATTGTATAAAGTAAAAGTCACAAACCTGAAATGCTGCCCTCCCCACGTAGTCCAGATAAGTACCCAGACACTCTCTCTACATAAGGAAGAAGGAAGAGGAACCAGAAGTGAATATCCACCGTTTGAGTCAGCTCTTTAGAAAGAATCTTCACATAAACAATTCTGCTTGTATATCTTTGGACAAAACTTAGACACAGCGCCATAAAGGAGAGCCATAAAGGGAAGTTAGGAAATGTATCTTTTCTTGAAATCAGTTTATCTAGCTAAAAACAAAAAATAGGTAAGTTTCTTAGACTGAAGGAGATTTGTCTCTGACATAGAAGGTGACGTTTAAGCTGGTTGTTGAAGAATGGACAGAATTTCTGGAGGCGTTTGCCTTTTTGACTTGTAACAGGCATTACAAGCCAAGGACTAACTGGAGAGAAGATGTGGAAGCAGGAAACATGGGCCGTATCATATTACTATGGGTCATCTGGTTTGCCTGAAGCAAGTTCTATATATTGGGAGATAAAGAAGGCGAACAAAGAAACTCTACTCATTCAGGGACAAATAATAGTGATGAGCATTTCCACATGGAATAGCTTAATGAAATGGTTGGATACCATGAAAGTTAAGCACACAACTGATTAAATCACTAGTTGTGTTGCTTCATTTCTGTGTGCTTTTCTTTACCAAACCCTTTCTCTTATTAGAACTTAAACTTTTATGGAAGTGTAGAGACTGACTTAGCCTTATGGAAGATTTTAAGGTTTACCTGTGTAGAGGGTGGTGATGGCGGTTGTTTACATCGCATCAAACCTCTCTAGGAGACTTGTGCATAATATTTTAAATATTATTATTTTAAAGACATGGATTGTTTGTGTTTTTGAACCCTCCCATTTAATTGCCTTCAAAGCCAGTTGATAGGCTAATTCATAAACTTGCCATGACATTTTTAAAATTCGAAATCCATTTTATTCAGAGCAAAGGGAGACACCTGAAGCAAGCAAGTACAATTACTGAGAACCTTTCTTCTTGCTGGGGGAAGAAGTTCACAGTGTTTCCCACAAGCCACCGTGCTGCTAGGGAACTTTTTTCTCATTTCTTGGGCACCAGCGGCCTGAGAGGAAACAAGAGCTGACAGCAGGGAAGTAGAGAAGGATAACTCTCTGTTGGCAGGAACTTGGAGGGATGCAAGCATCATCCAAAGGCAAACTGATACTGGTTCTTTGATTAAGTTATAAGCAGGTAGTTAAATCTCTCTACTAGGGAGTTAGAGTTGCTGCCTACAGAAGAAAGGCTGTGGGAGACTGAACCTCAGAAAAGCTATATCCAGGCTGTGCCTTGAAAGAGCATTAGATTCTTACAGAAATATTCATCTAGCCTGGGAATGATACCAGAATTGAGTTAAATGGATGTTGGTTATGAAGTATAGAGGATTTAAATGAACATTTTCTTTCCAATCTTACTTCCTGTGGTTATGTGCTTCCCTTCTAAATGCATCTGCTTAGCTCTTAATAATTCATTAGGGAAGTGTGTTAATCTCTATTACGCTGTATGTTTGATGTGACCACAGGGAACTGACCCTGACTTAGTGGTAACATATCCTAAATTATAGGCAAATTTTAGGGAAAAATAGTACAGTGTGACTCCACTACTGAACTTTTGAGTCTAAACCTAAAGTTAGAATAGCCACAAAGCCACATGTATAATCAATTTTATAATCAGCCAGTATATTCTGTTTCTGCATTACTGTCTTCCTCGCTTGTTTTCTACCACTTAGAAAGGTGTGGAGTCTTTCAGTGGGTGCCCTGTTCGCGTGCAAAACTTTTACACTTTTTACAAGGCTGTCCATTAGCAAATCATTTTCTAAGACATTTGTTAACTACTTGCAGAAAAATCTGAATTCAGTTAGAATTTTATTAAAGAACCCCTTTTTTTCCCCCACAATTTCTCCCTTATTCCCACTTCACTCCCCATCAAAAGAGTATCGTGCGTCCTCTGCTTCATGTAGCATCAAAATGGTTTTGGAATGAATGGCAAAAGTCCATTAGTGTTGCTATCAATTTTCTTAAGAAAATATTATTTAGCTCTTAAAAATTGTATTTGCATAAAAATAACACATTCTCAATTCAGTCTCTTTTGTTCATTGTCTTATCCTTGTTTGATGATACTTTTATTTATTTTAAAACAAAATTGTGCCACGAAGATGGAATGTAGGTCAAAGTATATAGAGCAACATGAACTATTTGAAATTCTACCTCCTATTGGCATGGCACTCAGAGGAGGCCTCTGAGAAATAGAGATCTGAAGTTATCTTCTGATATAAATCTTCCCCTCCCTGGTGACATGGATATGCTCCTCTTTATCCATCCCCTTTCCACCCCAAAGCACTTTTGTCTGTTTTTCTTATGGTCTTATAAAGACCAATTTTGCAATCAGTTAAAAAAAAATTGTTAGATACTTTCTTTATCTGAGTCCCTGTGCTGTGAACTGTATAATCAAAAAGTAAGACAGAACTTTCCATAAGCAATCTATAGCCTACTAAGGGAAGCAGATTTCCTTCATTTTTTTCTTTCAACACAGGTTTAATAAATCCTTGAATGGGTACTCTGTGCCTGTTAGTAGATTAGGCAGTAGGGATAATAAATTAAAATATAGGATAACTAGGATATAGGATGTCTATCCCCAGTCTGAGACAAGCAAAAAACAAACCAAAATTTTTACACTATTTAAGTAATTGTTTTAACAAGGGAAACATTTACATCTAAGTACTAGTGGAAGCACAAGCACCAAAACCTTCCTGCAGAACAGAAGTTAAAAAAGGCCTCATGGAGACCAAACAGCTATCACTTGGAGTAGTAACAGCAGGAGTAGCAGAACACACAAGGCACAAACGGAGCACAGGTCAGTAATAGGTATAATTTATTTGTACACTTGAGGGCTTCCCTGGTGGCACAGTGGTTGAGAGTCCGCCTGCCGATGCAGGGGACACGGGTTCGTGCCCCGGTCTGGGAGGATCCCACATGCCGCGGAGCGACTGGGCCCGTGAGCCATGGCCGCTGAGCCTGTGCGTCCGGAGCCTGTGCTCCGCAACGGGAGAGGCCACAACAGTGAGACGCCCGCGTACCACAAAAAAAAAAAAAAAAAGGGTATTTGTACACTTGAGAGTGGAATTGGAAATATATACCTTTACACCTTTTTTATAGCTCTTTCATTACCTTCCCTAATGCCTGTACATTCATAGTAGGTTTCCAGCTAATGTTGTTCAAATTAAGTACCTAATGCCAGATACAATGGAAAGAATACAGATGATATAGGTTTGAATACTAACTTTGATATTTTATACCTTATAACCTTAGATAGTTATATTACCTTCCTGATCTATTATCTGAAAATAGGAATAATGTCCCCTCCCATATTGAGGGGTTTTTGCGACTATTATCTGAAATAACTACTAAAAATTCTAGCGCAGAGTCTGTGTATCTAGAGGGCTCTCAAGTAATTACTATTGCTTTTATTATTTTAATATAGTTTTATGATTACATTTCATTTATTTAAAGCATTTTTCCATTTTCGCGATTTAAATGAAAGCATCAAGAAATATATAATTACCCGTCAATATAATAATGGTAATTCTTCAGCATTTAAAACGACTGGTTTATAAACGTGTCTACGTTTATTCTACCATACTTGTAGGTAATATAAAGTTAATCTGATTTTGTACTTACGGACATTGATAGTTAAGAGAATTTTTTGTTTGTTTGCTTGTTTTATTTTGATAATCTTCTTATCAAAACACTTGAGGTAAGCAAGTGTTCACCCCCTATTCTGTGCTTTATTGATGGGAACTTATCACCCAAAGCAATTCTAATCATGTAGATAAGTAAAGGTATTGATTAGTTTGGCCATGGTCCAAGCATAGTTCAAGTTGAAAATTGTTTTCCCAAGTGCCCAGAGCTTATTTGGCTATTGCCTCAAGACTTTTTATGCATAATTAATCACGGGGAAGGCTGGGGAGAGCAGGACAGAATGAGAGTATTGACCAGCCTCACTACCGCAGCTCCAACAGAAGCATTATTTCTGGCCCCTTTAAGCTGTCACAGTGTCAGAGGCATGAACGATAGTCACGACAGTATTATTAGATGGAGCAAGACAGCAGCTATAGTGCTTGATTCAGGCCACCATGCCCTTTATCTAGGGGATGAAGGACTGGAAGTTATCATGTCTTTTGTTCAAAATATTAGTTGGTAAATTTGTTATAGGAATTTTAAGGAAACCTAATAGTATACTAATCCTTTTTTTAAAATGTCTTAAAATAGGAAATATATATACATACACATATATACCATAAACTGCCTCAGAATTTAAAATTTACAAGTGCAAAGCTTACATACTAAGATGAGCCATTCTTTCCCAGGTGTTTAGTTAAATATACTACCTGTCAGAAAATCATAGAGTAAACAGATAGAAAAAAATAAAGCATTCATTTCTCACAGTATAGTTTTCAGTTCTTTGGTTATACCCTCAGATATCACTGCTATTGCTCTCTTTCATCAGTGTCCTCTCTTGTTACTCAATCTATTATAGGCCTTCAGGTTTTAGTTCAACTCGCCAGCGCTTAATACTGTTGAGCACTGTTTCCTCCAGGAAGCACTACTTATCAGGGCTCAGTCTCCCATCTCCCACCGCCATGGTTTTCCTCTTCTCTCTCTGGCCCTTCCTCTGCCAGCCTTTCCAGGCCCCTCTTCCTGTACCCCAACTAGCCATATGCGTGTGCCTCAGGCTTTGTCCCATTATACTCTCTTTTCTGCCTCTATTCCCTGAGTCTTCTCCCCAGGCAATTTCATCCATTCCCGTGGCATCAGTTACCCTGTATGTTTCTAAAAGCTATATACATGCCTAGTATGCAAAGATTTTTGTTTTGTTTGTTTTGTTTTTAATACCAAGGGAAATTCTAGAATTCCAAGATTGAGTTCCTAAGACTGACTCTTCCCCTTTCCCTGTATATTGACATAATTTTCAGTCCATCCTCCCTAACTTGCTCTGCTGTCATCTCTGGGCATTTATATTTGCTCTTGGAGGAGGTTTGCCGCCATTCTCTCCTTTCCTCCCCTACAATTTTTTTGTTGTTTCAACTCATACTGATCCCATAAGCCTTTTTTGAGCCTTCTCCCCAACTTCCTCTCTTTAAGGAAACATGTATTTTTATATTTGTTTAATTCTGTCTTTCTTCCTCATTAGATTGTAAGCTCTATGAGGAAAGGGACCATGCTGATGTACACTGAGCACGTTATCTGATACACAGGATACACCTCAGTAGTTTTAAAATTAGAATTTTGTGTTATAGTTGAGCATATGGTCAATATAGGGAGTCATGGGGCTCAGAATATAATCACTGACTTGCACCTTTTGAAGGAAGAGTGTACACGAGGGAGGCTCCAGGGAGAACCCAGAGACCGTAGCATTTGATTTTAAAATAGTCTTCAGTGCAGGTAAGAGGAATGGGCATTAAAGTTTGTTTGGTTTTTAAAAATATTTTCATTAGGACTTACCATATATACATACACACATATATGTATTTATACACATTATATGTGTATATATAGATACACTTGATATCAACAGAGTTACCTAAAATCCGCAGAATGGAGGCTGTGATAGACTTTAAGGGTAAATCCCGGTAGCACTGCTGAGTTTTGTCCGGCTTGTCTTTATCTCCTCTTCTGGGTCTGACTGTCATATTTTGTTTCTGAACCTCAAAAGAGATGATGTTAGACCTTTATCAGTTGTAGAGGGAAACATCCAACCTCAACAAATATTTAAGGAGTCCCTGTTGTAGGTATAATACATGGGAACATGCTGTGGAGAATGAAGAAGAGAAGTGTGGTATAGCCCCTGCCCGGAGCCATAGTGATCAGTGTCAAAGGTGGGATGGAGGGGCTTCCCTGGTGGCGCAGTAGTTGAGAATCCGCCTGCCGATTCAGGGGACGCGGGTTCGTGCCCCGGTCTGGGAAGATCCCACATGCAGCAGAGCGGCTAGGCCCGTGAGCCATGGCCGCTGAGCCTTCGCGTCCGGAGCCTGTGCTCCGCAACGTGAGAGGCCACAACAGTGAGAGGCCGGCGTACCACAAAAAAAAAAAAAAAAAAAAAAAAAAAAAAAAGGTGGGATGGAGTAGTAGATAGCAAATTTATTTTTCTAAAAAGGGAAATCAATAGAAAAATATTTTATTCTGTGCCTCACCTTCTGGTGACTTGATGGCCTTGAGAAAGACCAAAGCATTTGATTTTAAAATAGATACTTCCTTTTAAGAGTTAGTCTTCAGTACAGTTAAGAGGAGTAGGAGCTAAAGTTTTTTATATTCTCATTAAAACTGTACCTTATTCTCATATATACATAAACTTGGTATCAACAAAGAGTTACATAACGTCCACAGCATGGAGGCTGTGATAGACTTTAATTAATTCCTAGGTAAAATTAGTATGTATTACAGTTTAGAGAAACAAAACACACAAACCGGCTAATCAAAATGTTCAGCTAACAGAGCTGGGGCTTTTTTTCATTAGTTGTATTGTCTCGAATTTCATCACTGCAGCAGCTGGCTTCTTGTCAATTTATAGTTTGGACCTTTACATCAAACAGCAAAAAATTAATTACAGGAAAAGAAATCCCAATAGGAATTTCACGCTTAAGAGATTTTTCACAATTAACCAGGCATGAATGGTGCTGTTTACAGAGGAAATGGAAAGGGAGAAAAGGAACTGCGTAGAATTTTCTAGAAGCATTAATGAACCATAGCAGTGTTAGTCACTTGCTTCCCTGTGTTTGTTTTAAAGTGGTTTAGCTAAAGCTTTCAGCCTTCTCATTTCTGGAAGCATCCACTTCTGTTACTATATTGAATGCAATGAATCATGGCCTGAACTGTGAGTTTTCTTACAAAATGTCCCAAGTGACAGCTCAAAAAATTACCATCCTCCCTTCATTTTGAAATGAGTACCATCCTATGTATTACATTAGTGATCATAATTATAATTTAATGAGCAGAAAGAGCATGCTTTGATGGTTAGTGCCAGGTTACTTGTAATGCATATTTTGGACTTGGAAGTCTTGTTCTCAGGAGTCACACTCATTGCCTCTCTGCACTAGAGTTAGTTTAAGTGTGACTTTTCTAAGCCTCTTATATGTTGAGTAAACCAGCCGAAGAGTTTTAAAATGCTTTCCTCAATTTAGGCTTCTACTTTTTTTTTCTTTTTTATGTAGCTTAGAAACCCTCACTTGTGTTTCATTCTTCTAGTTCCTAACATTCTAATACAGTGAGTACTTCTTACCCTTTTTAAGACTCAGATGCCTGGAGCATCTGAAGAACACCATTCTCTCCTCAGAAAAATGCACAGATGAACATACATACAACATTTTGCATAAAATATCAGGAGTCGGTAGGAAAGCATGAACCCCAGGTTATAAATGCCTGTTGCTTTCACTGAGGAATATATACATATATTATGTATGCATGTAAACATAACATATTTATATATAATTTAGAAATATATATACACACATATTTTTTAATTTGGTTACGTTAAAATGCTGATTCCGATCATGTGTTCCCTATTCCATCAAGTTATTTGTACTAAAACAAATCAACTACCTTCTTTGCCATTACCTGAATACATTTAGATTTCTTATCCATCTTTATATACAGCAGGCCTTACTTATAAGCGTATTTGGGTGAGTATGTTTCACTGTACTCTCTCAAGTGCTGCCACATTTCCTAAGTAATCTGTAGACCATAGCTGAGAAGAA
Source organism: Physeter macrocephalus (assembly GCF_002837175.3). NCBI lineage: Eukaryota > Metazoa > Chordata > Mammalia > Artiodactyla > Physeteridae > Physeter > Physeter macrocephalus. The sequence continues at coordinate 126,579,578 of NC_041214.2, forward strand.
CATTCTTAACTTGTTTTAATGATAATATTTTTCTTCATTAGGTTTGTGAGCTGAGAACTAGTGTAAGATACTAACGGGCATTTTCCACTTTTCTCTTTTCAGTCTGAGAATGGTTCAGTGTTATCCAGGGTCACTTTGAAAGTCTTTCTGCTATTTGCTTCCATTTATTTTATGCTTGTGTTTACAGTTTTGAACCAAATACGAATTTAATGTTGCATTTGTCTATATTAAACTTAATTTGCCCCTTGTCAGATCCTTTACAACAGAGATAACATTCAAAAGCCACTCTAAAATGTTTTGTCTGCAATCACTAATGGAATTTTTCTGTCTATTTCTTTGTTGTATGCAACTTGCTATATCTTTCAATTTAAAAAGAAGCCTCTCCAGGAGATTTTTCAGAGAATCTAAATTAGTCTCTAATAGAGATTAATAAATTATTCTCTAATAGAATAGGGTCTTCTTCATGTCATATTTTTTTAAACAGTTCTTTTTTCTAACTCAGAAGTTTAATTTCATATTCCATATTATGTAAGTATGCTTATTGGAATGTTCTTTAAACTAGTGACATACAAAATCCTAAATTGGATTATGATACCAAACATTTTTACCACTTTCATCTTTTTCTTATATTTTTTCCAAGTACTTAATTTGCCCTCATGTAATAAATTTTCTTCTTAATAGTTAATAGTTTTAGATGTTATTGAAAAGATAAATGAACATTTAAGATCAATGTATGTTAGAAGGCACTAAAATGAAGTCTTAAATTTAAGTAATAAAGAGTACTTTTAAAGTAGAAACTTAAACATATACATTAAGGAATATAATTTGCGTGTGTGTTAAACATTATTTTGAGAAATAATTTACTACCTTGTGCTTGTGTCTTCAAATAATTAGCAATGTTCAAAACTTAGGAAATGTTTTCTCTTAGAATCCTGTCTGCTATTTACCTTTTGAACCTGTATTTTACTTATTCAGTTGATGTTAGGGAAATACCAGACAAGTGTACAGTGGTGCATTTATAAGACTGGTCTTTTTATATAATGCTAGAATATTAGAAAAAGCCAAAATGACTAACATGAGGAAAATTGTTAAATAAAATTGCATTTTATGCACAAAATGGAATACTGTCATGGTGATAATATACTTATTAACATGGAAAGTGTTTATATTAAAATTCAAAATAGTATATAATATATCTACCTTTTTTCAAAAACTAGTTGTAAGTAGGTAGGTAGGTAGGTAGGTAAGATAGATAGATAAATAGATAGATGGATATGTATATAAGTATAGGTATGGATATAGATAGAGATATATATAGCGATTGCTATAGATAAAAATAAAAATAAATATTTATCAACAGGGAAACAGTGATGTCATTTCACTTGGGCTGCTATAATGAAATGCCAAAGACCAGGTAGCTTATAAACAATAAAAGTTTATTTCTCACAATTTCTGGAGACTGGGTGGTCTGAGATCAGAGTGCCAGCATGGTTGAGACAGGGACCTTTTCCAGGTCATAGACTTCTAGTCATATCCTTTTGTGGTGGAAGGAGAAAGGGAGCTCTGTGGAGTCTCGTATTTATAAAGCGCTAATCACTTTCATATAGGCTCTACCCACACGACCTAAACACCTTCCAAAGGTCCGACATCCTAAGACCATCATACTGAGGATTAAATTTCAACATATGAATTTGGGGGGGACACTAACACTCAGACCATAGCAAGTGGCTATCTGATAAGATTTCAGATATTGTGTGTGTGCATTTAATTGTGATTTTTAAAAATAATATAATATATCAATACGTTACTTGTACAATAAAAATAATAAAAGAAAATATAACACTATAATAATAGTAGCTAAGATTTATTGAGCTACATATTTTGTGTCTTGTACTCTTCTAAATAATTTGCATCTGTTACTTCATTTAATTGTAATTGTGCTACTCTTCAATCGTTGTTTACTCTGTAGATCATAAGGATGTGAATTTTCATGGTAGAATGTTCAAATAAATGATAATAATGTAATTTAACATTGTATCAGTTTTTGAATGGAGTCCATGAATCCTTGAGGCTCCGTGTGTGTGTGTGTGTGTGTGTGTGTGTGTGTGTGTGTGTGTGTGTGTGTGTGTGTCTGTTTCTGGGGAGCAGGTAGTTAGCTTTTAATCAGATTATGAGATGGGTTAATACTGCTTCCAGTAGCTTTGGTCAAACTCACCATTCAATTCTGTACTGATAAAAACTAGGCTTCCAAGGAGGGATACTAAGAGAGAAGCTAAACTATACACTGGAGGAAAATTTATGTTTTTACCTCATTAGTCTACCTTGAGGCAGATAGAAAAGATGGCAAGCAACAGAAGTTGTGACCTGGGTCACATTTTCAAGAAGACTGGGAAGAAATTAGGAGATGAGGAGGTCCTCAAATGCCAGGAATGTTTCAACCAGAACAGAGCTATAGTTTTAGAAGGTTGCCTAAAATGTTAATTTTAGGTGGAATAGAATCATCTGTATACTATATATATACAGTAAAAATATATACTATATAGCATAATATATATAATACATAGCATATATGTGTGTGTATAATATATAGTATAACTATAAATAACCCCTGAGAGCTTGTTCAGGGGTTGCAGGATGAACATGTAGTAGGAATAATGAAGGAAGAGTGTAGAGAGGGGATTCCTAACATAGCAACCTGATTTGCCCTATCAATCTGGGTGTCTTGTAGCAAAATTACTTTCACAGTCAATTCTGCCTTTTAAGATCTAAAATAGATAATTCAAAGAACATTAATACTTGGCTTAGGGAAATGTGTTTGTATTATTAAATATACAAATAAACGCATCGGCGTAGAATTTCCACACTTTAAAGAGAAGAATAATGTTGTACCATGAAACCAATAATGTTGTACCATGAAACCATAGCTGCCTTGAATTCATCTTGGTTGCTTGTGTGTCTGCTGCAGAGTTGGGCTGGTCAGTTCCCTCCTCAGAATGATGGGAGCCAGAAATTTTAGGTTTATAGTAACTCTCACTTATTGGGTTTTATGTCATTCTTTCCTGAGCAACATCAGTAATGAGTGTGTAATGTAAAAGCTGCCAAACATTGAAAGCTTTAGCTGCCAGACCCTGTACCAAGTGCCTTACTTACCTCGTTTGAACCTTAAAAGAGCTTTTATGAAACTTGTTATCCTATTTTACAGATGAGGAAACTGAGTCCCGGAGAGATTCAATTGCCTAAATTCATGTTTCTCATAAATGTCCTCATTGGAATTAAAATCCATGCAGCAGGCAGTCATCAAATCCTGTTATTTCCACCTCAAAAATGCCATTCTTTTCTCCATTCCCACTGCATCTGGTCATCTCTCTCTTTTTTTTTTTTGGCCGCGCCGTGTGGCTAGTGGGATCTTAGTTCCCCAACCAGGGATTGAAACTGGGCCCTTGGCAGGGAAGGCGCGGAGTCCACTGGACCACCAGGGAACTCCCCTGGTTATTTCTTATCTTATACTTTGAATTCCATATTAGCTTTCCTACCATTCAGCTATTTCCAATATCCAGTGTCTCCTCCACATTGTATTTACCAGAGATACGTTAATAAAAACACATTTGAGCTTTGCATCTCCCTACTTAAAAGTAGCTTAAGGTTTAAAGATTGTAAGGCCCATCCTAATCTAGCTTCATCCTGCCTGTCTCACCTCTTCTCCTTACCACAAGCCCTATTTCATGGCTAAACCAAACTCCTTACTACATCTCACCTTCTCACTCAACACATTTGCACATCATTCCATTATCTTGGAATCTCTGTCCACATATGAGAGTTTGGTCAATTTTTGCACTATATTTCCATGGTATCTGCTTCTAAGCAATACGGGAGAGTGGTAACCAAGAGTGAGGGTGCTAAAATCAAACTGTCTGGGCTAATAGGCCCCACTACTTAATAACTCTCTGTGCCTCAGTTTCCTTACCTATAAAACTGGGACAATAATAGTAACTACTTCAGGGTTGTTGAAAATGAAAGGAATTAATTCATGTGCAGTGCTTAGAATAGTGCCTGGCAAATAATAAGCCAACATTAAGCTTTTGTTGCTGATTCTACTATGATAATCATGATGGCAGTGATATAACAATCTCCCCCCAAAAAGGCTAAAGAAATTGCTTATTAATACTGGAGTCAACTCAGAGATTCATGGTCATACCAAAATAAAAGTATTTTGCCTATAGAGAGCTCGGATCCAGTTTGTAGGCTGCTATACTTTAGCTGCCCTATGGCATTTCTGGTCTCTCCTAAATTCCCAACTAGTTGAAATCCCACTAGTACTAGGACATATAATTTTCTCCAGACTGACAGTACCTTCATTATCAGCAATGAATATGCTGGACTACAATTCTGGAGGTGCATCTTTTTGCTGGTTGAATGGATGATGGAGCAAGCTATGCCATGGGTTCACCATGGGCTGATGTGAATCAGGCTCCAGACCTAGGCAGGACTCCTAAGTGTAGCAGAGGGAAGTTCCCATATCACTTTAAGACACCATAAGGTAAATAAAGGCCCACAGAGTTAGAAATCTGGTTCCCTCCTCTGTCACATAGCAGACAACAATATAAGAAATATTGTTTAGACTGAAATACTCAAATGAAGGAAAATTTTTGCAGACACTTTAATTTTTATGAAGCTGCTACAGACATATTTGGATGTTATTTTTATTTTGATGACTATAGTCCTGAAAAGTTAAATGTAAATTGCAGTGTTTCTTAGCAGAGTTTACCATTTAAAGCCACTCTACAGTAAACCATTTTGAATTACATCGTAGCTTGTTAGTTTTTATTTATTAGAATATTAATATGCTAGCTTCTTTTCTGCCTTTCTTTTTTATTGAAGTATAACTGACATAACATTACATTAGTTTCAGATGTACAACACAATGACTCAGTATTTGTATATATTGCAAAATGATCATCCAGTCAGTCCAGTTAAGATCCATCACCCTACATAGTTACAAAATTTTTTTTTTCTTGTGATGACAATTCTCAAGATCCTCTCTCCTAGCTAACTTTCAAATATGCAATGCAGTATTATCAACTGTAGTCACCATGCTGTACATTACATCCCCATATTTTTTAATTTTTATTTTATAACTGGAAATTTATATCTTTTGACCCTCTTCACCCATTTGCCCAACCCCCCACCCCTACCTCAGGCAACTACTGGTCTGTTCTCTGTATCCATGCGCTTGTTTTTTGTTTGCTGGTTGGTTGTTGTTAAAGTTGTTTTTAGACTCCACATTTCAGTTAGATCATACTGTATTTGTCTTTTTCTGTCTGACATTTCACTTAGCAACTATTTACTTTAAAGTAGGACACACTTGTATCAGCTACGGTACTTTCCAACTCAAAGGAGAAATCTGTGGCTTAGAAAATTGCCTCATTAAAGTGGCAAATGTAAGTAAATTTTGGAAAGTAGTGTTTAATTTTTAGGAGGAAAAAAAGAAGCCATAAAATAGAAATCTAACCTGGGGAAAACAATAGGAGCCAGTCTATTAGACCACTAATATCTAAATTTGATTTTCAGAAGGAAGAATGTATAATATATAGGTGTTATTATTTTATTTCATTTTTAAAGTGTATCGGGTTTCTGGTTCTCATCATTATAATGAGAAATAATATCAAATGGGTTCCCAACGAAGTGTCCCAGCCGTACACACACACACATTTAAACATATACGTCTAATGGTGGCACATGGATCTGAGAAAGGGATGGGGAAAATGAATAATAAAAGTGATGACTTGGGTTTCTGTAGCACCTGAAGTTTGAAACGTACTTGCCTGATGTGATGAAGTAGAAAGAACTTTGGATTTTTTTTTTTTTTTTTTGCGGTACCTGGGCCTCTCACTGTTGTGGCCTCTCCTGTTGCGGAGCACAGGCTCCAGACGCGCAGGCTCAGCGGCCATGGCTCACGGGCCTAGCCGCTCC
>NC_041214.2:126585557-126614716 GCF_002837175.3 Physeter macrocephalus
CTGCATGTGGGATCTTCCCGGACTGGGGCACGAACCCGTGTCCCCTGCATCGGCAGGCGGACTCTCAACCACTGCGCCACCAGGGAAGCCCAGAACTTTGGATTTTAATGAGAAGAACTAAATTTTAACGGTTGCTTTTCTAGTTATTATCCATGTGAGGTTGGGCAAATCCCTTAACTGTCTAGAGCTTTGGATTTCTTATCTGTGAAATGGATATAATAGAGAGTTCCTTCGAGGATCAAAAAATAATGTACATACAGCCTTTGGAAATTGCAAAGCGTTGTACAGATTTCAGAGGTTATAGAAATAGAGATCTCAAAAATTATTCCGAGATTTCAGAGATTATTTCAGAGATGAAATAAGTATGACAGAGATACTGTTCTCAGTTTGTGCATGAGGAAAATGAGATGTAGAACAAGGAATGTGTGACCAGGCTAAAACTGTGCCCTGGGCTTTTGAGTCCAAATGCTGTCGGTACTGCATGCTAGACTATGCTGTTTCTAAGCCAGGGTTGTGCATCATTTATAGGGCACAGCTATAGTAAATTATAACCTAAACTGATTTCAAAGACTTTAAAACATACAATTATTGAGTTATCTTAATAAGAAATGCTAATATTACCAGGTGATGTTTATGTTTGTTTTCAAATGCAGGTAATGAATTTGGGCATCCTGAATGGTTAGACTTCCCAAGAAAAGGAAATAATGAGAGCTACCATTATGCAAGAAGGCAGTTTCATTTAACTGATGATGACCTTCTCCGCTATAAGTTCCTAAATAACTTTGACAGGGATATGAATAAATTGGAAGAAAGATGTCATTGGCTTTCAGCTCCACAGGTAAGCTCTTTACTCTAAATGTTATGTTTTAGTCACCAGTGTTGTACATGCTTAGAATGGCAATTGACTTAAATCTATATGCAGATCTTTTAAACAGCATTTTATTATTCAGTGTGTAGTGCCCTGTGACATACTTCAGGTTGTCAAAACATGTTACTGAAGTCTCCCCAATAGATAATGAAAATCTTAAACATAATTCCCTACTTACATTCCTGGTTAGCTTGTCGTTGTTGTTTAAATTTAGTAATTTTTATTTCAGTTGGTTAAAATAAATGACAAAAGCTCCGCATGGAATCCACTTTGGAAATTGCTGTGTAAATATCTTAATTGTTTTGACTGTTTTTCTTTATATAAATAATTATGCTGTCATAAAGAAACTGCTTTGACAACATGGAGATTTCTTTATTCCTTTTTTTCCTTCCTTTACCAGTTTCTTACTTGTCATTTCAATAGATGCCATTATACCTGCATGCTGTTTTGTATTTTTCATGAGCCTGACTCTCCTCTGGAATTAAAGTCTCAGTTTTCAATAAGTTTTAGAAAATGTAATTAACAGGTTCAGATTTTATACAGTGTTTTTTTTTTCCCTTGCAAAAATTAGCATATAATATGTGTTACTTATAATCCATTTACTTTCTACTGGTGCTGTTTGAAATTACTGTTGATGTGTTTTTACTTTGGTGTCTCTGATTTTTTTTTTAATGGTTGAACAAAGGTACTTATATTCTCAGTAAGATTGGCTACATGACACAAACGCCCTAATCGCATTTATTAGTAGGGCTGTTTCCAGAAGAGAGAGCAAAATGATGCTCCTTTTCAATAGGAACAATGTTGAATACCAAAAGGCATGCTGTTTGCTCTAGAGCCTTAGCTCACTTTTCTAAATTACCAAGAGTGGCGCTGCTGACATGCGTGGAAATAAGTCCTCTCAAAGCTGGGGCTGGAAGAGGGTAGGGTTGAAAAAAACAAAGCCTTCTCACTACCTACTGTTAAATGTGGTGTATAAAATAACAGAGCTTGTAGATGTTGTAATTCCTTTTCAGACTTTCTCTATTATTAGGCAAAAAAAAAAGTATACTGTGAAGGACTCTTGGTTGTTTTTGAATCTGACAAAGTCGTGCAATAATGTAAAGTTTTTAAGAAAACTACAACTTCAGAAATCTGGATATAATAACAATGTTACATCATATTTTAAAAAGTAATTTTATATACCTTACCTCATTAAGGACTAAAACAAAAGTCTTAAAGAAAATTCACTTATAAGTAGATCTAATACACACATATACACACACACACACACACACACACACACACACACACACACACACACACATATGCTTTATGTATAGCACAGGTGCTATATTTTTAGCTAAAACCTAAGCCAAAACCCTAATCCTCTGTCTGTGCTTTGTTTGAAGTTGGACACACACACACACACACACACACACACACATATGCTTTATGTATAGCACAGGTGCTATATTTTTAGCTAAAACCTAAGCCAAAACCCTAATCCTCTGTCTGTGCTTTGTTTGAAGTTGGCAAGTTGCTGGTGAGATTTTTATACTCCTTAAGCTATTTTTGAGACTGCTGTTGGCCTAGAGTTTGATAAGGCAAGATTGCAACATGTTCAAAAAATATAACATGCTAGAATTTTCATTTTTGGCTTAATAACTAACAAGGCTGTTAATAAAGACAAAAACAACTTTTTTGTAAAGAATTTACTTGTAGCAGCATCTGGGTATTATTTAATTGTATTATGTGTGTTAATTCTTGCAGGCCCATGTTAGTGAAGAGCATGAAACCAATAAGATCATTGCATTTGAGAGAGCAGGCCTTCTTTTTGTTTTCAACTTTCATCCAAGCAACAGCTACACTGATTACCGACTTGGAACGACAGTGCCAGGAAAATATCCTTTTTGTTGCCAGTGTATATGACTGTCTGCATTCAATTTTTGTTATTGCGTCATAGAGCATCAGAAAAACTAATGCTGATCTTGGTGACAGTAGCTCTCAGTTTCTTCATCTGAAAACTGAGGGACTTAAAATAGTTGATAAATCTTTGCTTAATTCAGTTACACTAAATTAACCCTAAACTCCATTCTGACTCTAAAAAGTCTGATTTTTAACATTTTCTTAAGTAATATTTTAATCCAATGTGTAGTATAGGATTAATATACTATTAATATACTATTAATAGTATAGGAGATAATTGTTGTTTCTCTTTATGAAAATATTTTGTAACTCGCTCCTGAAAATTGTCTCCTTTCCCCCTCTCCACTGAGTGAGCAAGTAGACAGTAGCTGTAAAGATAGCTTCCTTGCCCTTTCTTTTTCCTGTCTCCTAAAATACAGGACATAGCTCGCTTTTGTGGGCCTGAATTGGTAAGGAATCAGGGCATGGGAGGTGTAAGCAAAGGAAATAATAATAATATATATTGTCTGAACATTTACTCGTCCATTCATTCATTTCACAGATATTTACTAAGCATCTATTTATTGAACACCTGCATGCCAGCCCTGTGCAGATACAGTCACTGCCCTCATTGAGCTTTTAAACTAGTGAAGAAGACAAACATTAATAATTGTAAGTGTGATCATTGTTACAAAGTGAAACCTGCTGTGTATTTTAAAGAGATTATGGCTTATCCAATCCATGGAAAAAAGTGACAGATTCAGGATCCAGCAACAAACCAGCACAGGTATTTAAACAGGCCGTAGAAATAATGTGTTCTTCCCCTGAAGCCCTAACAATGATTAATGTCAGCCACCTGAGTGAGATGCCGGATGCCAACATGAAGTCCTACGCGTCAGGGTGTCTCTAGCTACAGTAAGAGAAACCCCCTATTTGACTGGCTCAAACAATAAGGAAAATGCATTTTGCCAAACAATGAAAGCCCTGAGGTAGGGGGACCCCAGCACTCTGACAATATCATCAAGTTCCCTGGTCCATTGGCCTTTCTGCTTTTAACTCTCAGGGTGCCAGCCGTGTCCAAAGAGTTGCAAGACAACAGCCATGGTTCCAAATGTCACCTTCAGACACAACAATGGCACCTGGTAGAGTTGCAAGACAACAGCCATGGTTCCAAATGTCACCTTCAGACACAACAAAAGGCAAATAGATTTGTGTCTTTTTTCAAGAATGAAGTCACTTTAGCAAATTTCCTTTTGTATCCCATTGACCAGAATTCAGTCACATATCCCCAGAGAGGTGTCTAGGGAGGAGAATGCTATCATCATGAGTAGCTTAATAAGGAATTACCCCTGAGTCTCCAGGAAGTGGCCTCCTTGGTGAAGTGGTTGCCCAGACAGAATGTTTCTTGGCAGTTAGGAGTAAAGGGCCATACTGTCTGGTAAGTAGCCTGTGGCATCTGTGCTGCTCAGTGACATTGAGGGTCGTGAAAGATGTTCCCTGTCTTCTACCCCAACCCTCCCAGATCACCATCCCACAGGACATCAGAACATTTGGGAGGGAAGGCTATTGCTGTGACTAATAGCCTAAATGTGCCCCAGTTAACACAGAGAATGCTCAGATAATGGAAATCAGTGTAATGAGGTTGTCTGCACTAAAGAAGAGCTGTACTGTTCAGGAGGCAAATGTTCTCACCATCTCCATGAAGAAATGCAAACAGATGCTAGACATGTAGCAACTCATACATAAGCCTTCTCAGCTACAAACTGCTGAAGTAATACCCCTAGACTAAATCCTGCTATATCTAATAATGTCATATAATCAAAACATAATTTTGATTTTTATCAGACCAAAATGCAATTACAGAACACTTGTGATCTATTGCGGTGTTTGTTAGTTAAGTACTGCCCTTGACCCTAAGTGGGGAAGAAGAGATGTACAAAACCAATTTAGGATGTAAGGCATAATGCAGTAAAGGGGATGGGGCAGGAATGTTCCACAAACTTATCCTCATGTTTAACAGAGGATAAGTAAAAGAAAAATAAATAAATAAGAGAGAGAGAGAGAAAGAAACAGAGATTGATTAATTGATTGATTGAAAAGGAAAAGACTTTTAAGCCTGGATGGGGGAGGGGAGAGAGAGAGAGAGATGATTGGTAGACTGATGGATTGATTAAGAAAAGACCTTTAAGCCTGGATCTTGAGAAATGGATAAAATTGTAGAAAAAAATTGAGGAAGGCCATTTCAGCTGTTGGAAATCAGAGACTCTCCTTAGATAATGGACAGTACCATAGATTAACTGGAGAATGATGACCATAAGGAGAAGTACTCAGAGATAAAACTGAAAAGATAGATTGCCATCACATAACAGAATATTTTAATGCCTTATTAATTAGTTTAGGCTTTTTTCTATAGTTTCATAGTGAGTCACTGAAGGGTTTGGGCTAGGGAGCCACTTGATAAGAATGTATGCATTTGGAAAAGTTCTTATGTACCCAGGGTTTTAGAGAGCTTTTATGAGGAGAGAGATTGGAAGTACAGGTATCAATTATGAAAAATTGAAGTACACGTAAAAGATAATTAGGGTATGAACTAAAGTAATGTCCATAGGATAGAAAGAGGTATATGAAGTGCTTTCTTGCAGTGAAAGGACTCAGCCATTGTTGGGACATGTGGTGTAGAAAAGAAGATACAAGGTTTTACTTTGAAGAGTGAGAAGAATGGTAGTAGTATTATTACTGAGGATAGCAAAGCAAGGAGGAGGAGTAGCCAGTTTGGGGAATAGAAAATATGAATTTAATTTAGCATCATTGGCAAATGGAAATACATGGAATTTCAATGATGATGTCTAGGAGAAAAATCTTGGCTCAAGCTACATTGACTCCTTTCTGAAGCCTGTGTAATTTAACAAATATTATTAAATGAAAATATATATAATAACATAGTATATTTTACTAAGTAAAATCCACCCGCAAAAGTTAATTTTGTTAAATGATACAGAGTTACACTGTACATGAAAGTCTAGTTTGGTTTTGGTAAACCTTGCCACAAATTGAATCTTTTGAAATTTAGCAATTTGTTTAAATGCCCATAGGCACCTGTTATACAGAAAATTTCTATACTAATAAACACTGAATGCTTTATATTAATGACTCATTTCAGAAAATGTACTCATTAAATGTTGTAGTGATATACAGATCTTAGAAAATTGGGCCGTATCTTTAGAGAAGTCATAGCTGCAGCCTTAGTCATCTGTTGCGTCTCTGAGAGAACCTTGAAGAAATATTGTTTGGTTCTTTTACTACAAGGATTTCGTCTTCTACAGATTTGTGCCCACTTGGACCTTATTTACTCTTGCTGCCTTTCTCATTCCTGTCTTTCTGTCAACAAGCTGTAACTAATTCCCACATGTTATTGCTTCCTCTAAGGACATTTGCATTTTAATAACAGTCTCTTTGAATACTCAGAAGTATGGAAGACTTACTGGACTAGATATCTAGTAGAATCATTTTTTTTTTATAATAAGGATTTTTTTTTTGAGGAAAGGAAAGCAGGAGAGCATTTCCAACATACATTAAACCATATTTTCTAATTAGCTATATTAATACTGCCAGCCCTAACTCCTAGCTTGAAATCATAAAAACTTCCGGTTTTTGAAATGCTTTATACTCCAATGACCCAGTTCAGTGCAGAAATCCCGCCTATATACTCCTTCACAAATCATAGCAGTGATTTGTTCTGCTATGTGATTTGTTCTCTCTATGAAATAGTGAGATTCCAGTCTTAGGAATCTCACTATTTCACAAGGTAAACAATTCAAGTTTGTTTGTTTTTAATATAGCTTTAAATGTAAATGCATTAATTCTGTACTCTGGGGCCAATGCCTGTTCTATATGCCAGCTATTCAACTCAAAAAGGCATTTAACTTGTTCCTCAAAGTACCACCTCTCCTTAGTCTACCCTCTTCCAGACCAAATATACCTCTGGTTTCTTTAATAGATTCTTGTGATACTTTCCAGACCTGTTACCATCATGTCTCTCTTATCAAAATCCACCCAGCATTGTTCACACTCCTCTTCATTGTGTCTCCGGAACTAACAACAGAATATTCCAGATATGGTCTGGCAAGTATGATATAGATAGAGTGCCCCATTACCTCCTCTTATCTTGAGACTGCTCTCTCATTAATGGAGTTAAAGTTACATCAGCTTTTCTGGCAGCCATCACATTTTTCACTCATATTGTATACACTTTCAAATAAAAAGCTTTAGCTTTTCTTTATGTGTACTTGTATTATGTCCTATCTCCCTTATTCTTTATTTATTCAGCTAATTTAACTAAAATCCCAAATTTAACATTGAACATAAAAAAACATTATTTTTTGTCTCTAAACTATTAATAGAGAAGATAAAAGAGCACTAGAGTATTAATGTTATGATCATACCATCTTCCCTAAGCAATAGATAGATCTCTTCTTTGGACTGCTTGTTGTTACTAGCTTAGCTTTAACAGTCCTTTTTACTATCCTTAGCATTTTACAAGTCTCATTTCTTTTTGGTCTTTCATCTTTCTGACTTTATTCTTATACCTTTAAACAACATTGTAGTTCAGCATTATAGAATCATTTCAGGTATAGAAAGTACAAAAACATTGGGATTTCTGTGCTGTAGTTTCTGACTTTACCAAAGTGTTCTTCTATGCCACTCGTATTTCCAACTACTGAGCCAGTGAATTGAATACAGATTTTCTCTGTGAAGGATCCACAGAGGCAAGATTGGATGTATTAATCAAGTCAAGAAATTCATCAAATTTTTAATTCCCAGAAAAGCAGGATTTGGTACCAGAACAAATTTAAAGTTTCTAAAGAAGTCATTTGAACTTCCTCTGTCACTATGAAATATAAACCTGCAATAGGCAGCATGTCTGAATTCTTGCGCAGTTCCATTTTTTGAACCTGTATATCAAATAGCAAGACATCAACTTTCACTCAGATCTGTGTAGCATATGTGCTGACTGTCTTCCCAAGAAACTGTTGTAAGGGGAGCTATTTTGGGGGCAATGCCAGGCAGAATAGAAGCAACACTTTAAGGATGCTTTTAGCTGTCACTTCAAAATAAGATGATAAATTTAGAAAGCTGAGAGGGTTGTCTGCTTTGTATTACTAAGGTTTTGAACCTGGTCTTCATGGTGATTGCTAAAGGACATAGTATTGTTTCTGCAAAAGGAATCCGTAGCCATATTCTAGAAAATAAAAAATGGCAACAATAAAAACCCTTTGCCTGGGCACTGTCTCCCATTTGTCTTTTTAGCCACTAATCTGCAGTGTAATAATCACCAGCGATCTTTCCTACAGTGGATAGCAATGTGGGTGATGCAGAACTGAGACCCAATTTACTGGCAGGTTACATGCTCAGGAAGATAAAATGCATTCTCCTGATGTGGTATATTTGCTTATGATTTTACATTGTTTAGCTGGAGAGAAAGAAAGAAACATAATGCCCTTTATAGTATCAGAATCATTATTGTCTTTCTGTGGTCACATTTCTTCACTTAGACCATTATCAAATCAGCATTGAATCAAAAGGAAAACTGCTAAGCCCCTAAAGACAAACTGCTCTTTCTAGTCCATTTTGAATAAAACAAATGATGCTGCTTCATTTTGAGTGGCGTAGGGGAGAGCATGGGTGAAGGGGCCCTCTTTTGAGGGCCTTCTGTTTGCTAGCCATTTTTATTAAGTATGTAGCTTAACATTCCCAGGTGCCCTGTAAGGTAGGTTGTGTTAGATTCATGTGACAGATCAGGAAACTAGGCCTTTAAGTAACTATTCAACTTCTCTCCAGCACAGGCTGGTGAAGGTTGAGCGGTGTGTTACAAAGCCCGTGTTCTTTCTGTTAGACCACGGTGCCCCTTTCTGCGATTCATGGGTGCATACATTTAGTTGCTGGTGGTAGCAATAGTTGTATTAGAGATGATGACTTATTTCTGTAATGTTCAAAAGGATTTTGATATAGTTCTGGGAAAATAGGTAGCATGAGAAAATTATACACAATTTCATGGCACAAACTTCTGTCTCGTCAGGTTCCCTCAGTACCTCACCATCACCCTCTACAAATTTTTCCCCACATATTCTTCCTCGTGACCCCTGTCACCATCATCCAAAAGAAAAAACTAAAAAAAAAAAAAATTTTTTTTTAAAGCAAAACCTGAAATAATTGCCTCAGGTCAATTATTGTGATTTCTCTGCATTCTGGAGAATATAAATGTGCCGTAGCTCTTCGCTCATAGTGAAACCTTCTGATGCATCACATCAATTAAGGTTACTGTAAAATATTTATGTAAATGTTAAGCCCTCACAGCTCATTTATAAGGTATGTGTCTTGGTATGTACAGATTCTTATCACTCTGAGAGCATAAACAACACTAGTGACAAATGTTTTCAAATTATTTGTCAGCATGCTTTTGAGGTGGGGTGAGAAAAATAGTGTGAGAGCAGCCCCCTTTCCAAATGGCTTTTCAAACGGTTACGATATTGAAATGTTAAGAGGAATAATCATAAATTACGGCTTGTGAAGAATATGTGAATCCAGGCCAAAAATATTTAAAGCTAAGGGAACAGATGAGTAAATAGTTGGATTTGACTCAAGATCTTTGCAATATTTTCATTAAACTGCTGAACGATGTACTTTTTAAAATGTAAATTCAGACACTGACATTTGCAACCTGTACACAGAGTTTCTTATGAGCATATAAGGTCACTTGGATGATTCACTGAAGTGTGATCGCTGAAGGCAGAGATGTTGTGAGTTGCTTAGTTTACAGAAGGCTTTGAAGCGTGGTTATGTAGCAGTCTGTGTTTGTTAGAATCTAGGCTTTATGCAGCAAATAAAAACAAAGGACTTAATTTAGGATTAGCTAAATGCCACATTCTATCAAGATTTTATATGTAAAGGTTAGTTTCTGGACTAAAAATGTAGAGCTTAACTTTTTAGTTTTCCAGGCTTAGATGTTTTGGTAAAAAATTAAAGAAAGAAAAAAATATCAAGTACAAGGGTTTCTCATAAAAGATCTACATAGTGACTTTGAACAGATGCAAGCATGTTTCTTTTCCTCATGCGCATATGTGTGTGAGAGAGAGAGAGCCCGCAAGAGCGCTTTTTCTCTGTGTGTCCATTTAGTGATGAAGCTCTTTTTGTGCGAATGCGGACAGGTAATCCTACTAACAATTTTATATTTAATATGTCCTCCTTTTGTTTCTGTAACTTCAAAATGGATGTACACTCATGGCCCTGGTTAGCCTTCTTTAGTTTCAAGGTGAAAGTAATACTTTTAAACATTACCTCATTACCTAGAGGTACTTTTGGTAATTTTTCATTGTTAAACACTGTCCAGAAACCCCTGTGATTTAATGATAATGACAAACGTGTACCCTCCACCTCCACTGGCAATAAAGAGCCTATGATTTAGCTTCATTTTCTACTCAGGAATTTGAGATGAATCACAAAGTAAGAAAAATATTTTGCAACTGCTGTAACTCTTTTAGATTGGTTTAATAGATATTTATAGGACTATAGGCAGTAATGAATAATGAGTGGGCCCTTACTACACACAAATATTTTTAGATTTTTTTTTTAATAGCTGAGTGCTATTCAGTGTCATTCAACAGCATTTCTGTTTTTGGTTCATAGCTCAGTTGCTCAGAGATAGTCTCCTCTGGTTCCAGAAATTCATCTAACAATAGCTCAGTCAAGATTTCTCTCCTCTATTTCTTGTCTTTCTGGGGAAAACAGAAATCAGAAATATTATTGTATGCTATAAAAACAGGACATTCTCACCTACTAGTTGTGTCATTAATGGGAGGAAAACATTTGTTCCTAGCATAGGTATTTTTACCACTTTGTGAAAAGAGGTACTATTATATGGCAATTGACTCCAAGATACATGGTAAGACTGTCTTTCTTATATTCGCAATTATATCTTTACTTGGAATATATTAGGTAAACATAAAGCTAAATTGTTGATTGATGGATGGATGGATGGATGGATGGATGGATGGATAGATGGAGGATACAGTTTCCTAATGGTGGAAGAGCCCTTAAAGTTGTTCAAAATTAAGTAATTAAAACACAAAGATTTCTATAATCTATTGCTTTTCCCTTAGAGCAGATGTTTAATTAAATGGTAGAAAGGAAAAATTGATAAAATATTATCAATAACATACATCATGATTTTGTAGAATTTGAAATGGTAGAATCTGCTGTCAGAATACTTGCTGAACAGACTTTCATAATAAGATCTACCATCTATTACAAATATATGCTTTGCATGCTGCAAGCACTTTACATTCACTATCTCATTTAGTAAACTTTTTCCTTTCCTAGGGAATAGCATTGCAAACCTTAGAGGAAGGAAAAATCCACAATGAAAACACCGGCCTGAAAGATTTCATATCTAAGCTTTCTTTTTAAATAGTCCTTTATTTAATTAGTCCAGAACAGATTGTTCTCTTGTATTTTGAAAAATAAATTACACATATCACTTTTATATCTGATGCCAGCTTTCTTTAAATAGAGCATTCAGTATCTAAAATAAATTTCTAATATATTGAATGTTAAATTAGTTTTTCCTTCTGGATCTCTGTAGAAATTAGCCCACCCACCCCCCCCTTTTATTTTATTTTTTTCAGTGAATATCTCCTGCCTACGAGAAAGCTGTTTGGATCTTCTATAAGTGAGATATTTTTATTTTCATCATTTTCTGTTAAGCTGTTCTAACTCAGAATCTCACAGGGTCAAATTGAGGGCTCAGTGTTTCATCTATATTTGAAAATGGTACCTGAGTATTCCAGAAGATTTCTTAAAATTAAGCCATTATCTAATTACTGGTTCATTATAACTGTTTAAGGGCTCTTAAGGATATATGGGTGCTACAACCAAAAGAAAGTTGTGTCTCTCCAGAGAAAAGTGGAAAAAGTAAAGCCATGAACAATGTGTTCTTGGAAACAGTGGTTTCAGTTATAACCATGTGTAAGAACCATCTCTAATTCTATTAATGTGGTATCTCTTATCCTAAATGATGGCAAAATGCCTAATTAATCCCTATTTTATTTGTGAAATTTATCTGTGGAACTAATTAATCCTTTTGGTAGTTACATGATACCAACTGTTGAATAAGGAAAGCATTCTTTATTATGTTATTAAGTAAAATTATTTAATTAATATATAACAAGTGCAGTCATATTACCTTTTATTGGCACACAATTAACATTTATTATAGGAACATTAATTTAAACAGAAGATTATTTTCTTTGTCTGTAAAATTATAACCATTACTGTAATTTTTTCCCCATAAGCTCTTTATTACTTAGGGAAATAGTCAATTTCACCCTACTACCTTCCCTTCTAACACTCTTCCTTTTTGTCCAGCTAAGGAAAACAAAAGGAAAATAAGTCTCTCTGTGGTAACATTCTTTTCTGATTCTGAAACATTGCTTTCTTCAGTTTGTTCTCTTACCCTAACATTCTTATCTCACAAAGGCTCATGTAACTTGTATGGCAGTAGGTATTTCTGGGTCTTATATTTGTAAACATTGAGAAATTTGCTCTTTTTACTAGGATAGTGGTTAAGAGCGTTAGCTCTGGAATAAGACCATCTGAGGGTTCAAGTTCCATCTCTTCCACTTACTCATGAAAGTAATTTCTTTGTCTCGAGTTTTCTCATTTTTAAAACACCTACTTGTAGAATTATTGTCAGAATTAAATGAGTTAATGGCATGTGAAAGGCTTGGCAACAGTGTCCAGGACATACTATAAGCTCAGTACCTGTTAGCTGCAATGGTCATGATTACTGTCATTATCATTATTCTAAAAATGCACTAGAAATTTGATGATAAAAGGAAGGAAAAGAAAGGATGAGAGGAGTAGATACTAATCCTCTCTGTTGCCTACATTCTCTTGTCATACTTCTTTTTTCATTTCCTATTCCCCATTTCACCGCTATGAAATGATTTCTGTCCTTCCGAAGTAGTGGAATTAAAAGTCTTCTGCTCTCTGCTATATCTTTTCCTCATTCTTGTACCACTGGCCCACCTTTCTTCCTTACCTCCACTTTCTTCACATGCTGCACCACTATCTTGATTTCCCTTTCTTCTCTAATCACTCTTTGTGTTGTCTTTTTTCCCGTCAGAGCCAAACCCAATCATTTATTCTTTTTTCTCGCTCTTTTCCCTTGAAGAACTCACACATGCTCATAACTTCAGCTGTAGCTCTGTGAAGATGATCCCTAATTGCCCCTTCTACCATGGTCTTCCCCTATTCACTAAGTGAAATTTTGTGATGTTTAATGACTGTTAGGAAATACTGAGCAGTCTGGAATCATAGCTTTTTGAAAGGTAGAAGAACTCTAGCATGACCTGGTTCTATTCAATTAAATAGAATTGGTTGGATCAGATGTATTTTAGAGATGGTTTCCAAATTAGTACCAAAAGTTAAATCGCATGACACTTGACAGTGTATGAATACTTTTATTTATATTGACTCATCTTGCCCTCGCATCATCTTAGTGATGGGGTCAGGCAATTATTTTTATCCTCAAATTAAATACAAGCATTAGAAAGATTTATAACTTTCACAAGATCATATTCTTAGTAAGTGAATAAATGTGATTTAAGTCTAGTTCCTGTAAGTCCAGCACAGTTTTTCACTTGGGTACCAGATAATTCACCTTTTGTTGCCCTGTAGAAAAACCATTAAAATAGGTAAAGTGTGTCTCACTAACTACTTATAATTTTATTTGTTTTCTCTGCTTTTTGTAGAAGTTAACGGTGTCTCTGACTAAATGTCATTTTTTGCAGTGTTACACTGTCCTAGTTTCTGACACTCACAGACACAGATCAATTTAGCTGGAGTATTTTTAAAACAAACATATTCACTTTAAAGGGGTAAAATGACTTTTTAAGGAAAAAGATGACTGCTCAAATATTTGTTAAACCAGGATATAAATCTAAGTATATTTCAGCTTCAAGTGCAGATTGGGAAGGTGTCATGCTAGGTGCTGAAGGATGTTAGAGGATAAAGAGTCTGGGGACTAAAAATCCCATAGAATAAAGAACACTTTACAAAGAGGTGAAAGAGAAGCGTCCTGCTATCATCAGCTTTCTTTCATTTAATTGTATATATTTCCTTTTCTTGCCTTAATAATTTTGAATGTAAGAAATTTATTCCTGGTGATATTTTGTTTGTTGACAGCTTCAGACAGCTTACCTAAGGGATATACAGAATTGTCTTACTGGATTTGGTTAACTCTTTTATGACCGTAGTAGTCACATCACTTTGGAATTTTAATAATATTTGGATAGTCTAAATAAAACTCAACATGTGTGAAATAACTATAAAAATAAATAATTAAGTCTACATAGAATTTGATCCAAAATGTGCCAGAATTTTTGCTCATTTCAATTATGTAAATCATCTTTATATTTGACTATCATAGCCAAAACATTGGTTCATTTTGTTTTGAATTGTACAAAAATGCACTTTTCAGAAATAACTGAGCAGCTTTACTCTTTTCTTGTGTAATTCTTTTCCACATCTACCTAGTAAGATTAAACCAATATGATTTTTTTCAAGATGATTGTAAACTACTATACTAGATTTATTATACCCCTGAAAAATATATATATTAACAATCACATATGTATGTGTGTTTAAAGCTCTCTCACTCAATTTTTTTGGTGCCTGTGGAGAAATGTTTACTTTGAATCTTTTTCCTCACAATCATCAACCTAGGTAAAGTTTTGATAGTTCCTGACTGTGTGCCCAGAAGTGCTCAGGAATGACTGGGAGTAATGATGCATGTTCGCGCGTGCGTGTGTGTGCACGCGCGCACACACACATGCGCACGCACACACACACACACACACACATACTCCTGTAAGCTTTACTTGACAGCTTCTCAAGGAAAGCTAGCTCAGCCCCTTATTTACCTTTCTGAAGCACTGAGTAAGCCCTAAAGTATTAGATTTTCTATTTGGTCTTAAAAGTTAAAGGAGAAAGAAGAATATAGACTATACATTACTCCTAATAAATTTTGACTTCAAATAAAGAAAAAGGATGTTTCTACTACCAACACTAAAAGAATAAGCTTTCAGATGTTTAAGTATTTTAATGTTCATTTACTTTGCAGACTTTAACTGGCAGTTGGTGGTAGAGTGTAGAAAATATTATACCTAAGTGCATATCCTGGCCTTGCCAAATTATATATAAAATCATATATATATGATTTTTCACAGTCATTTTGATGTTCAATGCTTAACTTCAGTCATCTGTATAAAGAAGGCTAACCAGTCAAGTTGATAATACAAGTCTTTGCGTATATGTCGACTGTAGTAAACAAGTAATCATTTATCCACTTCAACTAAGAATTATATAAAATGTCTGTCTCCAGGGCTCATACCAATCAGAGTTATTCACTTGAGAATTAATTGCTTCAAGCTGACATGCATCTGTTTAACTGTTGTGACTGTTCCAAAAAGAAGGAAAAAAATCTTGTAAAATGTCCAAGTAAAACTTTATAGATAATGAAATGGGATTGTGTTAGAAGTTACATTGCACGGATCTGGAATATTAACTCTATAAAATGAGGGAAGAAAATCAAGGTTGTTCTTTTATGACTAAAGTAGTATTAAATTATTTCTTAAAGTTTAGCAAGAGCATGCATAGATCAAAACCCAAGGAGGAGGCTGCCATAGGAAAATAATGTAAAGAAGATCCACTCAATAAATATTCCAGGTACTAATCTAGGTTCCAGGTAGAGGGGGGGATGGGGAAAGATATATTTCCCTTATAGAGGTTTATTTTAATTAAAGGAAGAGAGAAAATATAATAATTAAATTTATAGGATGATAAAAGTTGATAATGCTGTGTTGAAAAATCAGGACAAATGTAAGAGTGTGTGGGGAAGTGTTTAATTTTCAGTTAGGATGTTCAGAGTAGGCTTCTCAATCTTTCTCAGAAGCATGCGGAGCATTTTTTAAAATTCATAAAATTTTAAAAAGTGTGTAGTCCTCAAATAGTTCAATGTACTGTCCAATCAAACTTCAATGTTCAGCTTGTTTAAATAACAGGAAAAGTGTTTAGATTCTAGTGAGAACAAAGATATGGGAGAAAGGAATGGATAAAAAGGTCACAAAGGAAGAAAGGGCCAAGTTGGGTGTAAAATGTAAGAAAGTAAATCAACCTACTTTTACATTTTTCATCACTTTAGACAGCAGTTTAAATGGTCCAGTGTCTATAATAATAATATAAAGAGCAGCTAATAACTTGAGCATTTTTCCCAGCACTGGGCACTGTGTTAAGCACTTGATGTACATTCCTTCTGTGAATCCTCACATCAACCCTCTGATATATTACCTCCATTTACCAGTGAGAAACTGAGCCTCCAGGAAATTCAGTAACTTGCTGGAAGACACACAGTTGGTAATTGGCAGAATCGGGTTTAGAATGCAATTGTTGGACCCCAAAGCCATGCACCTACTGTATTTTACTGTTTTAGGATGCTTTCTCCTATTCTTGTCTGTCTGCATGAAATAGCTTAGATGATGCTTACTTACGCTAATTGTCATTATTTTTCAGGAACTTTGAAGTTTCCAATTATATTTTCCATTTATATATACATTGCATAGGACTCTATTAAAGGATGTATTAGAGTAAGTTTGGGTGAAGACGTTTCTTTATAGCCTATGTCAAAATTATTTTGAGTTCAAAAGCACAATATGTTTGTAAAAAATGTTGCATCTGCATGGTCAAAACTCATTTTGATGACAAAGTATGTGTTTAAAAGATGTATAAAAATCGGTTGTTTTTTCTTTTGCAGTTCTAAATAATTGCTATTGCTTCATCAAATAATTGAATTTATAAGTTCTTTGGGTAATAATCTTTAATGGCACAGACAAAGACCAACAATTTTAGAGGGAGGTTAGTCTAGAAGTGTGAGCATATTTTTTCCTTATTTTCCTTTCTTGAGTTACTGAGAAATAGTGACATTTTTTAGTTCAAGTTATATAATCTTCTAGGACAAAGAAAAGTTCCTAATTAGGTTAGTCAAAGAATTCTGTAAAGTATTTAGAATAATATTTCTATTTTCATAGAGAAATATGTAGTGCTCAATATTTTATATTCTTCAATTTGGTGCCTAAGAATGAACTAATAATTTGCATGAAAATGCATTTCAAAAAGCATAGCAATCCATTAATTGACATGGTAGATTATATTTGAGCCCTTCATCCTTTGAATTTACTTTATTGTTATTCTGCATTGTACAATTTCTAAGAATGTATAGTTAAGGAAGTAAGCTTGCAGGAGTTGGAGTTTATTTTTTAGGCTAAAATCAGAAACCTACTGATGAAACAAGCACATTCTAAATTATACTAGAAATATACTTTTGTTTTGCACTTAATTAAAATATGTGGTTGTCATTTAAACTTTTAATGAAAACTGTTCACAAACTTGGATGCACGTGTAGCTCATGCATTGAAGTTATTGCTTTTTTCAAGGACAATAAAATTTTAATGTAAACTAATAAAAATTTAAAAAAATATATTGTACCCTTAAAGGGAAGTTCCACTTGCCTTTCATTATATTTAAAATATACTTTGACTACATTCAGTAGTAAATTTCCTATTTATTTTTATTTTACCCTCTTTTAATTTTATTTTAGAAATATTATAATATTGGGGGAGTTTTTTTTAATTAAGGTTAGGTAGAGCAAAAAGCTAAATGGATATTGTCTATTGAAAGTAATATACTCATAAATGTCCATTGCCCTATAATAGTTTCAAACAAATAATGAAAATATCATTTCCATTTCCATTGGTGAATTTTTAAATCATCGTATATTCTAGATGACAGAGCTAAAGATAGAAATGCCTAAATCAGATACACACATACACACACACACACACACACACACACACCTGCCTCACTCTAACACACATATACATTCATAAAACATACAGCAACACATCACAAGTTTTTGCTACTTCTCTATTTGGAAAGAGAGCAGAGAGAGCAACTAAAGGTTGTCATTTATGACCATTTCTGTGGTTCAGGACAATAAATGAGGTATAATTTAACTATATTTATAAATAGACAGATCTATTTGAGATGCTATACAGCCATAACCTAAGATTTTGTGAATTGTGGCTGGCAATAAATAAAATTCAGTTCATGAAACATAGAAAGGGGAGCATTATGTTAGAACATTGAGGCAAGTCTTGTGCTGGGTGGTTATCTTTAGACTGTTAAAAACATGAAATTATTTTTGTTTTCTACCATCTGTTCTTATACTGCCAGATGTTTGTTCACAGTTCCTTAGAATTTCGTACCTACTGTTTTCTGCCTTTGATACAGATTCTCTCTCCTGAGGTCACTTAACTCCCAAAAGTTATTGCAGTCATAATACTATGGGTGGGTTGATTAAAGAATCAGATCTAAAAATAACATACCTAATTCATATATTCTAAGTGTACATTTTTTTCACATTTAACATGTCTTCAATTGGGATGTGTCTTACAGTGATTAGCATGGTAGTGATATTTTTCTCTTTATTGGAGGTGTATAAAATAATTCATCTTAAAATTGAAGGTGTCTTAGATTTAAAGATATATGGTAGCTTACCAGCTTTGCCATCTTTATGGCCACCTAGTCACTAGAGAACCCCTTTTATTGTCACTCAGTCTGAAACCTCAGGGTTTGTACCTTACAATAAATTTCCTTAGTTTCTTCAGCAGGAGTGAAGTGAGTTTAGTGCAGAATGATTAAACGATAGTACTTCTTACATCAAAATCCTTATACTTTGAACAGACACTTTATCAAGTGTCTGAGCAAACACAGCAGCTTTTGAAGTATTTGAAGAGCCATTGAATTTAAGAGTCTTCATGTCTTCACTTTCTTTAATCTTATTAGTACAGGTCTTCAGAACATGGCTCTTCCTTGGTTCAAATTTAAGGACACATGATAAAATAATGCTTAAAACTTCTTATCTACTTCAACCTGTTGATAGACATATCAAATACTTAGGAAGCTCTTGAATTTAAAATAAGAAGAAATAATATTTTAAAACGATATCCAAATGGATAGGGATCTATTTGATCTCTTTTTTTAAAAGAAAAGCTCCATAAAAATTCTATCATTCTATCATTCTTTCCCTGCTGTATTTTCCCAAAGTGAGCAAGGTACATTTTTTCAGTTCAATAATTTTGTGTTCCCCAATCAAGTGACCAAATGAACCAACTAAACAAGAAATTGATCTAGAACAAATGCAATAAACCTCAGATATCCAGACTCCTTAAGTAATGTTAAGAATTACAGTCCTTTAACACCAACCTTTTAAATTTAATTAAACACTCAGATGGATAGCACTTTATCTGTTTTCCTTGTTTTTATTCTTCATGTCATGTTCATTCCAACCTCTTTATGCTTAGAATCTCAAATTTAGAATTAAACAAGAAATTGCCTGCGAAAACACTTTGCCTGATTCTTGGCATAAAATAGGCATCCACTTGTGGAGAGTAGGGTAATTAGATCTGAATTTGACTTGTGTCTCTATCCCAGCTCTGCCACTAAACTTATTGTGTGTCTTTGGACACAACTATTCTCCCCTTCCAAGTGTTTCCCCAAATTGAGCATCAGTTTCCTTACATTTGAGTACCATTAGTTGCACATCCAAAATCTCATTGGTTTATGTATGTCTCTTCATTTGCATTTTCCAAGTTTAGCCATACTACTATCCGTGAACCATTGTTAGGTCCCTGGCTGGTTTCTCTGACTTAGTCTTTCCTTTGTTCATCCTATTCTGCCCTCAACCTTCAAGTTAATTTTTTTGATTGTCATAACCTTTCTCACAAACCTTCAATGTTCTCATACTTAATTACAAAATAAATCTTAACAGTCTAGCCTAGCCTTCAAAAGTTTTTGTTTACAGACTGTCAATCCTACCTTCCCTCCTTGGCTCTACCTCTCATTGCATATTGCTTTCTGCTTTATTTATAGACATTCATATGCATTTCTAATCTCCCCTTAATAGGCTATGAGTTGCATGTGAACTAAAACCACATCTTAGTCATTTTTTTTTATATCTTGTACAGTGCCTCCTACATTGTATTTATTAAGTGAATGGGAAAATAATTTCTCCTACTTTCCTCAAATATAAAAAATAAGACATGTAATTTGGCCTTTCTTGGTGAATCAGAATTGTCATCCTGAATATCAGTTTCAAAGATGTATTGAGAAGCTATTATGAGAAGGCAGTCTGCTAAGTGTAGGGAGGTAGCTATGAATAAAAGAGATGTGAAGGTGTTGAGATGTCCTGCTAAATTTGTTTTATCCACTGTGGAACTGGAAACCACATGAAGAAGGTAGTTTAAGTGTAAATTGGCTCTGAGTTATATTTTCAGAGGGATGTTCTTCAGTGGAAGACAGGGCTTTGTAGGGGTATTGATGCTGTGTGGGTCCCATGTCATGTGCATGTGTGTATCTGTTTGTGTCTGTGTATTTGTGTGTGTTTGTGTGTGCTCACATGCACATGAGAAATAGGGAGTGAGGGAATGCCTGAGCGAGAGAAGAGAAAAACCAAAATCCAATTGCCCAGATAACCTCTTTTAAAATGTTTACAGGGCTTTGTAGGGGTATTGATGCTGTGTGGGTCCCATGTCATGTGCATGTGTGTATCTGTTTGTGTGTGTGTGTTTGTGTGTGCTCACATGCACATGAGAAATAGGGAGTGAGGGAATGCCTGAGCGAGAGAAGAGAAAAACCAAAATCCAATTGCCCAGATAACCTCTTTTAAAATGTTTATGCTAAGCAGTGTTCCGAAAAGATGGGGTTTCCTGATTTTTGTGTCTGCTGTGAATTGGCATTTTCCATTGGCACTTGCCGTCTCCGTCTACAAGGATTAAATCATGAACTGCTGCATCTGCTGACTTTCAGCACCCCCTGAAAGGAGTTCAGGGTGGAGAGCAGAAATGAGGCACTCTGTGCTCTGGGAAAAACTGGCAGAACAGGCCTTCAGATAGTAAGATATTTTCAGGAGCAATTTTATGAGACCAATTCTTGTATCTCCTCATATATAGAAAAGCACTAAAATCCTTCATGGTGACGTCTGCTCCTTGTGACTAGCAGTAACCTGCACGAGACTAGTAGAAAACTTCTGTAAAAAATATGTGCTTGATTGCATGTACTCCCCCTTCACCAAAATCACATATATACTGACCTTCCCCGCTGCCTCTTTGGAGCTTTCTCAGAGCTATCTGGGATGCTGTCTCCCAGGCTGCAGTCCTCATTTTGCCCCAAATAAAACTTAACTCGCAGCTCTCACATTGTGCATTTTTTTAAGTTGACACTTGAGTAGTATGTTGTAGTAATTTACAGTTATAAAGCTCTTTCACAATCATTACTTTTAATCTAGTGTTTTAAATTGTTGGAATTTCTGGAGTTTAAGGGGTGTGTTTTCTAAAGGATGTGGTTGTATTCCCTGGGTAATAGAGACACAGGGCTGGGGTATTCCAAAAGTGGTCACAGCAGAATTTTTTTCTTTAAATTATAGATCAGAGAAATATGTCTAAACTGATATTTTGAAACTTTATGGCTTTTGTAAGCTTTTTCTTTATAGCTATAAATTATAGATTAAGTGAGTAGATTCTAACCATTTTCAGTGTGATGATCCCTTTCAATGTCAAAAAGAAATTGGTTCTTACATAACAATTGTTCTTTCAGTATCCTTGATTGAGAAAATATATGAAAAAACTTAACTACAAATTCTGTGACTTTTTAAATGAATTTATATCTCATTAATCAAAAAAGTGCACATTCTTTGAAATACAGTACCAAATGGGTATAATAACATAAATTAGTCTTCAGACAATACATCCCAGTCCCTTTTAATAACATAATTACTCATTCTGTGAGACCCTTATAACACAATGACCAGTGATTATCAACCCACAGGTTGGGAATCGGTGCTTTTCATGATATACTTGCTGTCTTCAGTCACAACTACCAACAATCTATGCTGTTAACCAATAATTTAATAATTGATACTGTATTTCAAGTGTTTTAGAAAGGATTCTAGGTCATTATTCTCTAAATTGTATAGTACTCTTTTTGTTTTTGTTTAATGCTTTTTTTTTTTTTTTTTTTTTTTTTTGCGGTACGCGGGTCTCTCACTGTTGTGGCCTCTCCCGTTGCGGAGCACAGGCTCCGGACGCGCAGGCTCAGCGGCCATCGCTCACCGGCCCGGGCGCTCCGCGGCATGTGGGATCCTCCCGGGCAGGGGCACGAGCCGGTGTCCCCTGCATCGGCAGGCGGACTCTCAACCACTGCACCACCAGGGAAGCCCTGTTTAATGCTTTTTGAAGACTGTGCAAGTATTTAATGAACTAGGATGAAGAACCAAAGCTAAACTTTTACTTTAGTAGTTCCTTTCATTCCACAATGCTTCATTTATTTACCATGCGCCTAATGATTTATTTTCACTGTCTGTATTTCCCCATTAGATAAATCCATATGCTCAAATCATGTGCAGCTCTATTGAGTGACTTTAGAATGAATGAGCTTGTGCCCAGTAGTCATCTTTTGAACTCAGTCTTTCTCCCCCTCCCTCTCCCTCTCTTTTAAACACAGTAACATGCTGACTACAGTATTAGTCTAAATTTGCAGCAGAGTAGGCTGATCTGGATTGACTAAAATGGCGCCACAACTCCCAGCAAAAGTTCCTGTGGTGCATCCATCTGCATCTCTTACCCAAACAGAGGTACCCTAGGCATGAAAATATGGTCATAGTTTGTTATTCACCTGTACTTTTTTTTTCCCATGTACTTTTAATGTGATAACTTTAGCTGTAATGAAAATGTACAAACGTTTCTGAGATTAAATATTTATATACGAGGAAAAGAAAATACAAAGCACCTAGACACCTATCTGTCTCCCTCCTTAGGCTAGAAGAAACTTAAATTTCTAGGTACCCATTTATATTTACTTGTGGATTTTTTAATCAAGTATCATTTCTAGACTTTCTGAGCATAAGTTTGAACATGATCACCATAGCTGTTATTTTGTTATAAACACAATAATGCTAACATGCATAATAGCTCATTGTGAAAAATCAGATGTTATGTTGTAGCAGATCACATGATTGCAACATGAATCCACCTGTGGCATGATGGATAGTATGTTTTCATGATCTTGTGCATTAATAGAAGCATGCTGCTTGTAACCAAGGGGAAAGACTGAGCCTACTTGGTCTTCAGACCACACCTGGACCCTTAGTTCACCTCTGTGTTCCTCACTTTATCAACCAGGATCTAGCAAACTGCAATGAATTCAGAGATGGGGAAATAGTAAAAAGCCATATCAAATGAGTAATGATCAAAGGTTCTGGGATTACATTTAGTAAGTATTTAGTTATGTATGCAGAGGACACATGGAGACAAAATAGCTATTGTTAAATATTTGAAAATTACTGTATTTTGAACTTATTCTTTATGGCTTTTCTGGGTAGAAAAAGTCCCAAGAAATCAAAATTCTGTTCAATATGGAGATGAATTTTTAACAAATGGAATTAGTTACATGAAGAGGAAAGTAGATTCTTCATTAATAGGTATGGATGATCATGTGACGAGCTGCGATAAAAGGATAACAAGGATCCCATGGGTGTGTGGACTAGATAGCCTATAAAGCCCCTTTCAAACATGATAAACTCAACTCAGAAATCTTAGAGAAGAAATGAGAACATAGCACAAATCATCATTAAACAGTTTTCAAAATACTCGCTTTTAAATCCTGTCTCAGAAATGTTTTATAATGTCTCATTCAACTCCTAAACCGTTGTGATTCCTTAAGAGCTGTACGTACAAAATTGTGCTAGATTCAGATGCAGCAGAATATGGAGGACACCAGAGACTGGACCACAATACCGATTTCTTTTCTAAACCTTTTGAACATAATAACTGTCCCTATTCTCTTTTGGTAAGTAAGATTTTTAAGGTATTTTCATTTCATTTAAATTTTATTCTGTATTTTCAAAATGATGTGTTTTTGTCCAAGGAAACAACTCTTCAACAAGTAAGCAACATGGAGACAAGGCAGGGAGTAGGGAAAGAGGATTGCACTAAAAAAATAGATGCAATGTGTGGTGCTAGACTGAACTGGGTTTTGGAAAAACAAGTAATAAAGGATATTTAGCTGACAATTGAGGAAATTTGAATATTAATAGGATTAAAAATTATTTCTCAAAAAATAAGAGGAAGGCACATTTTAGTTTTCTTTCTATTATGAATATTTCTATTTTTATACAATTTACTTTCCTTCTGTTCTTGCTTTCTCTGTAATATTTTACATTAAGCATATTTCTACATTATTGGTTATCTAATGAAATTAATTTAAAACACCTTAAAAGAATCTATATATACATTTTTTTCTTTCATGTAGTTATTGATGACTGAATTCATTCTAGTTATAAAATTCTCTGGTTTCCTTATATTACTGAGGAGAGTGTTGTATTATATTAACTAACTTACTTTGTGATGTTGACACAATGAAAGAATATTGCTTTAAACTACTAAATTTAATTTCTTTTAAAAATGTAGAATAAAATTTTGCCATTTGCAACAATATGGATGGACCTGGAAGGTATTATGCTTGGTGAAATAAGTCAGACAGAGAAAGACAAATACTGTTTGTTATCACTTATATGTGGAATCTGAAAAATAAACAAACAAATGAATATAACAAAACAGAAATAGAGTCACAGATATAGGGAACAAACTAGTGGTTACCAGTGTGGGGAGGGAAGAGGGTAACAGCAGGCTAGGGGGAGGGATTAAGGGGTACAAACTACCATGTATAAAATAAACAAGCTGCAAGGATATATTGTACAGCACAGAGAATATAGCCAATATTTTTATAATAACTATAAATGGAGTATAATGTATAAAAATTTTGAATCACTATGTTGTACACCTGAAACTCATAAATCAACTATATCTCAATAAAAAAAGTTTTTAATGTAGAATTTAGAAGCTCTGCAGATTTGGAGGAATTCTTCATTTAATTTATGGCCAAGTCCACATCTGCATTATGTATGTTTTCCTTTTCCTGACTAGTCATATATCTATCTTTCTTCCTCTTCCCTCTTCTCTCTGTCTCAGATCTGCATTTTTTTGTTTGTTTCACAATAAAAGGTCTTGGATTAAGATTTAAGTCAGAAAGAGAAAAATATCGTATATTAACTCATGTATGTGGAATCTAGAAAAATGGCACAGATGAACCTATTTGCAGGGCAGGAATAGAAAGGCAGACATAGAGAATGTATGTGTGGACACGGAGTGGGTAAGGGGAGGGTGGGATGAATTGGGAGGTTAGGTTTGACATAAATACACTACCATGCATAAAATAGATAGCTATTGGGAACCTGCTGTATAGCACAGGGAGCTCAGCTCAGTGCTCTGTGATGGCCTAGTTGGGTGGCGGGGGGAGAGGTCTCAGAGGGAGGGGATGTGTGTATGCGTATGGCTGATTAACTTCGATGTGCGGCAGAAACTAACACAACATTGTAAAGCAATTATACTCCAACAAAGAAAAAAAAAAGAAAAAGGAAAGATTTGTTTCACTTATGTGAGGCCAGGATATATCCCACAAATGTATGGCTTTATCATTGCTGTTAAATTCTCTCATTTTTTTTTTAAGTTTGGGTAAAAGTCAAGCATGAGAATCTGTTTGGTACCCCTGGCTCCTCCATTTTTCTACTGTATTCCCAACTCTTAGGGTGGTACCAGCACCTTACTTTGTAAGCTGCCATATTATATATGTCAAAGACAGTGGCATAAAATAAATAAAACGAGCAGGGATGAGCAAGATTAAGTTGTTGATTATCAGCTCTGAGGAAAGTCAGTAGCCTTAGGAAACCTAGGTGTTACCCTATGTGTGTGTTGAGGTGGGGTGTTGATGACGGTGATATGGCTTAGATAGAGATCTAGATTCATATGTATTTTCAAGAGGGAGGGCTCAAAGCTGCTAGTGGATTCTATCTCCAAAGAATGATTGCCGTAATTTGTCAGAACATTCAGTTTTGACATGTAAAGTAAGACTGATACAAATAGTTTCTGAAATGAATAAGAAAATGATCTTAAAGCTCTGAAATAACCAAAAGAGTTAGAGACCCCTGAGGGGTTAGGGAAGGTGACAGCTCATAAAGAGGAGTCATGGAGAAGTAGCACCCACTTGTGATAAAGCTGAACTTGAACCAGTTGAACTAGACTGAAAGGGTTTTGAAAGTTTCAGATAACAAAAATGTTATATAGCCAACTTTCCTAAAGGTTCATGTATCCAAAGAGGGTTCTGTTGGGGAGGGAAGCCTGGTAATATAGTTAAAAAGACCACAGAATGTCATGGCAGGGAATTTGGGATCAAGTCCCCAGTCTGCCATTTACCAGCTATGAGAACTTGAGTAATTTGATCTTTTTGTGACTCGGTTTCCCTGTCTGCATAGTGAGGATTAATAATAGTATCCTGCCTACAGCAAGAGGTTCTTGTGAGACATAAATTAATTAACACAGCCAAGCTTTGGGGAAGCTGCAAAATGCTACTGCACATGTATTCAAAAGTTACTATTGTTGTGGCTATTCAATAATTACTTAGGTATTTTAAGCATGTCAAGACACTAGGTGCTTTGAAGATATTCTCCCAATTTTGGAAAAATTATCTTCTTAGGCGAGGGCTTGCAATCTCTGAGGGTGGGCAAAAAAATATCTTGACATCCTTTTGATTTTTTAAGAGCAAAGATATTCTGTTATAATTAAAACAAGCCAAGTAACCAGTGGCAGCAACAGTCAGGAGATTACTTTTCAAGCACTAATTGAATTGATCTTCCAAATATGGACTGTGCAATACTAAATTAGCAGGTGGAATGGAGAAGGTCAGATAAGTCTCCATAACAGGTAGAGGAATACAGCACCGCAAGCACATGAGAAATAGAATAGAGCTTCAACGCTGCCTGTAATAGAATTCTGATCCAACTCGGACAAAAGGTAAAGATTGGCCCTATCTTCTCAGCAGCAACATCTTGTTTTTGATAACTACTGATGCTTTAGGAATGACTCCTTTTATTTTATTTTTTAAATTTTCTTATGTTTTTTTATTGGGGTATAGTTGTTTTCCAGTGTTGTGCTAGTTTCTACTGTACAGCAAAGTGGAGTTACCTGTGCTATACAGCAGGTTCTTATTAGTTATCTATTTTATACATATAAGTGTATATATGTCCATTGCAATCACTGAGTTCATCACACCCACCAGCACTTACCCCCTGCTTTTCCCTCTTGGTGTCCTTACATTTGTTCTCTACATCTGTGTCTCTATTTCTGCTTTGCAAACAGGTTCATCTGTACCATTTTTCTAGATTCCACATATATGCGTTAATATACAATATTTGTTTTTCTTTTTCTGACTTACTTCACTGTATGACACTCTCTAGGTCCATCCACACCTATACAAATGATCCAATTTCGTGACTTTTTATGGCTGAGTAATATTCCATTGTACAAATGTACCACATCTTCTTTATCCATTTGTCTGTCAATGGACATTTAGGTTGCTTCCATGACCTGGCTATTGTAAATAGTGCTGCAATGAACATTGGGGTGCATGTGTCTTTTTGAATTATGGTTTTCTCTGGGTATGTGCCCAGTAGTGGGATTGCTGAGTCATATGGTAATTCTATTTTTAGTTTTTTAAGGAACCTCCATACTCTTCTCCAGGGTGGCTGTACCAATTTACACTCCCACCAACAGTGCAAGAGGGTTCCCTTTTCTCCACACCTTCTCCAGCATTTATTGTTTGTAGATTTTCTGATGATGCCCATTCTAACCAGTGTGAGGTGATACCTCAGTTTTGATTTGCATATCTCTAATAATTAGTGATGCTGAACAGCTTTTTTGTGCCTCTTAGCCATCTGTATGTCTTCTTTGGAGAAATGTCTGTTTAGGTCTTCTGCCCATTTTTGGATTGGGTTGTTTGTTTTTTTAATATTGAGCTGCATGAGCTGTTTATATATTTTGGAGATTAATCCTTTGTCTGTTGATTCGTTTGCAAATATTTTCTCCCATTCTGAGGGTTGTCTTTTTGTCTTGTTTATGGTTTCCTTTGCTGTGCAAAAGTTTTTAACTTTCATTAGGTCCATTTGTTTATTTTTGTTTCTATTTCCATTACTCTAGGAGGTGGGTTCAAAAAGATCTTGCTGTGATTTATGTCAAAGAGTGTTCTTCCTATGTTTTCCTCTAAGATTTTTATAGTGTCTGGTTTTACACTTAAGTCTTTAATCCATTTTGAGTTTATTTTTGTATATGGTGTTAGGGAGTGTTCTAATTTCATTCTTTTACGTGTAGCCATCCAGTTTTCCTAGCACCACTTATGGAAGAGACTGTCTTTTCTCCACTGTATATCCTTACCTCCTTTGTCATAGATTAGTTGACCATAGGTGCGTGAGTTAAACTCTGGGCTTTCTATCCTGTTCCATTGATCTATATTTCTGTTTTTCTGCCAGTACCATATTGTCTTGATTACTGTAGCTTTGTAGTATAGTAGGAAGGCAGGAAGCCTGATTCCTCCAACTCCATTTTTTTTTCTCTCAAGATAGCTTTGCCTATTCAGGGTCTTTTGTGTCTCCACACAAATTTTAAGATTTTTTTGTTCTAGTTCTGTAAAAAATGCTATTGGTGATTTGATAGCGATTGCATTGAATCTGTAGATTGCTTTAGGTAGTGTACTCATTTTCACAATATTGATTCTTCCAATCAAAGGACATGGTATATCTCTCCATCAGTTTGTGTCATCTTTCATTTCTTTCACCAGTGTCTTATAGTTTTCTGAGTACAGGTCTTTTACCTCCTTAGATAGGTTTATTCCTAGGTATTTTATTCTTTCTGTTGCAATTGTGAGTAGGATTGTTTCCTGAATTTTTCTTTCTGATCTTTTGTTGTTACTGTCTAGAAATGCAAGAGATTTCTGTGCATTAGTTTTATATCCTTCAACTTTACCAAATTCATTGATTAGCTCTAGTAGTTTTCTGGTGGCATCTTTAGGATTTTCTATGTATAGTATCATGTCATCTGAAAGGAGTGACAGTTTTACTTCTTCTTTTCCATTTTGTATTCCTTTTATTTCTTTGTTTTCTCTGATTGACATGGCTAGACTTCCAAAACTATGTTGAATAATAGTGGTGAGAGTGGACATCCTTGTCTTGTTCCTGATCTTAGAGGAAATGCTTTCAGTTTTTCACCATTGAGAATGATGTTTGCTGTGGGTTTGTCATATATGGCCTTTATTATGTTGAGGTAGGTTCCCTCTATGCCCACTTTCTAGAGAG
>NC_041214.2:126615055-126690883 GCF_002837175.3 Physeter macrocephalus
TTGTTGGATTCTGTTTGCTAGTATTTTGTTGAGGATTTTTGCATCTATATTCATCAGTGATATTGGTCTGTAATTTTTTTTTTTTTTTTGGAGTATCTTTGTCTGGTTTTGGTATCAGTGTGATGGTAGCCTCATAGAATGAGTTTGGGAGTGTTCCTTCCTCTGTAATTTTCTGGAAGAGTTTGAGAAGGATGGGTGTTAGCTCTTCTCTAAACATTTGATAGATTTCACCTGTGAAGCCATCTGGTCCTGGACATTTGTTTGTTGGAAGATTTTTAATTGCAGTTTCAATTTCATTACTTGTGATTGTTCTGTTCATATTTTCTATTCCTTCCTGGTTCAGTCTTGGAAGGTTATACCTTTCTAAGAATTTGTCCATTTCTTCCAGGTTGTCCATTTTATTGGCATAGAGTTGCTTGTAGTAGTCTCTTACGATGCTTTGTATTTCTGCAGTGTCCGTTTTTACCTGTCCTTTTTCATTTCTAATTTTATTGATTTGAGTCTTCTCCCTGTTTTTCTTGATGAGTCTAGCTAAAGGTTTATCAATTTTGTTCATCTTCTTAAAGAACCAGCTTTTAGTTTTATTGATTTTTGCTATTGTTTCCCTTGTTTCTATTTCATTTATTTCTGCTCTGATCTTTATGATTTCTTTCCTTCCACTAATTTTGGGGTTTTGTTCTTCTCTCTGTAGTTCCTTTAGGTGTAACGTTAGATTGTTTATTTGAAAAATTTCTTGTTTCTTGAGGTAAGATTATATTGCTATAAACTTCCATCTTAGAACTGCTTTTGCTGCATCCCATAGATTTTGGGTCATCGTGTTTTCCTTGTCATTTGTCTCTAGGTATTTTTTGATTTCCTCTCTGATTTCTTCAGTGATCTCTTGGTTACTTAGTAGCATATTGCTTAGCCTCCATATGTTCGTTTTTTTTAACGTTTCTTTTCCTGTAATTTATTTGTAATCTCATAGCATAGTGGTCAGAAAAGATGCTTGATACGATTTCAATTTTCTTCAATTTACCGAGGCTTCATTTGTGACCCAAGATGTGATCTATCCTGGAGAATGTTCCATGTGCACTTGAGAAGAAAGTGTAATCTACGGTTTTCAGATGGAATGCCCTATAAATATCAATTAAATCTATCTGGTTTATTGTGTCATTTAAAGCTTGTGTTTCCTTATTAATTTTCTCTCTGGATGATCTGTCCTTTGATGTAAGTGAGGTGTTAACGTCCCACACTATTATTGTGTTACTGTCAATTTCCCCTTTTATAGCTGTTAGCATTTGCCTTATGTATTGAGGTGCTCTATGTTGGGTGCATATATATTTATAATTGTTATATCTTCTTCTTGGATTGATCCCTTGATCATTATGTAGTGTTCTTCCTTGTCTCTTGTAACATTCTTTATTTTAAAGTCTATTTTTTTCGATACGTATGTACCTATTACCATTTTCTTAATTGTTTTGGGTTTGTTTTTGTATGTCCTTGTCTTCTCTTGTGTTTCCAACTTAGAGAAGTTCCTTCAGCATTTGTTTTAAAGCTTGTTTGGTGGTGCTGAATTCTCTTAGCTTTTGCTTGTCTGTAAAGCCTTTGATTTCGCCATCCAATCTCAATGAGATCCTTGCTGCGTAGAGTATTCTTGGTTGTAGGTTTTTCCCTTTCATCACTTTAAATATATGTGTACCAGTCCCTTCTGGCTTGCAAAGTTTCTGCTAAGAAGTCAGCTGTTAACCTTATAGGAGTTCCCTTGTACGTTATTTGTCGTTCTTCCCTTGTTGCTTTTAATAATTTTTCTTTGTCTTTAATTTTTGTCAGTTTGATTACTATATGCCTTGGTGTGTTTCTCCTTGGATTTATCCTGCCTGAGACTCTCTGCACTTCCTGGACTTGGGTGGCTATTTACTTTCCCATGTGACGGAAGTTTTCAATTATAGTGTCTTGAAATGTTTTCTCTGGTCTTTTCTCTCTCTCTTCTCCTTCTGGGGCCCCTATAGTGTGAATGTTTGTTCATTTAATGTTGTCCCAGAGGTCTCTTAGACTGTCTTCATTTCTTTTCATTGTTTTTTCTTTATTCTGTTCCACGGCAGTGAATTCCACCATTCTGTCTTCCAGGTCACTTATCTGTTCTTCTGCCTCAGTTATTCTGCTATTGATTCCTTCTAGTGTATTTTTCATTTCACTTATTGTATTGTTCATCTCTGGTTTTTTGTTCTTTAATTCTTCTAGGTCTTTGTTAAACATTTCTTGCATCTTCTCAATCCTTGCCTCCATTCTTTTTCCGAGGTCCTAGATCATCTTCACTATCATTATTCTGAATTCTTCTTCTGGAAGGTTGCCTATCTCTACTTCATTTAGTTGTTTTTCTGGGGTTTTATCTTGTTCCTTCATCTGGAACATAGTCCTCTACCTTTTCATTTTGTCTGTCTTTCTGTGATTGTGGTTTTCATTCGCAGGCTGCAGGATTGTAGTTCTTCTTGCTTCTGCATTCTGCCCTCTGGTGGATGAGGCTATCTAAGAGGCTTGTGCAGGCTTCCTGATGGGAGGGACCGGTCGTGGGTAGAGCTGGGTGTTGCTCTGGTGGGTAGAGCTCAGTAAAACTGTAATCCGCTTGTCTGCTGATGGGTGGGGCTGTGTTCCTTCCCTGGTGGTTGTTTGGCCTGAGGTGACCCAGCACTGGAGCCTGCAGGCTTTTTGGTGGGGCTAATGGTGGACTGTCGGAGGCCTCAAGCCAATGAATACTTCCCAGAACTTCTGCTGCCAGTGTCCTTGTCTCCGCGGTGAGCCACAGCCACCCCCTGCCTCTGCAGCAGACCCTCCGACACTAGCAGGTAGGTCTGGTTTAGTCTCCTATGGGGTCCCTGCTCTTTCCCCCAGGTCCTGGTCTGCACACTACTTTGTGTGTGCCCTCTAAGTGTGGAGTCTCTGTTTCCCCTAGTCCTGTTGAAGTCCTGCAATCAAATCCCACTAGCCTTCAAAGTCCAGTTCTCTGGGGATTCCTCCTCCCATTGCTGGACCCCAGGTTGGGAAGCCTGACGTGGGGCTCAGAACCTTCACTCCAGTAGGTGGACTTCTGTGGTTTAATTGTTCTCCAGTTTGTGAGTTGCCCACCCAGTGG
Organism: Physeter macrocephalus; assembly: GCF_002837175.3. Taxonomy (NCBI): domain Eukaryota; kingdom Metazoa; phylum Chordata; class Mammalia; order Artiodactyla; family Physeteridae; genus Physeter; species Physeter macrocephalus. The sequence continues at coordinate 126,618,168 of NC_041214.2, forward strand.
TTATGGGATTTGATTTTATCATGTTTGCGCCCCTCCTACCCTTTCATTGCGGCTTCTCCTTCGTCTCTGGATGTGGGGTATCTTTTTTGGTGAGTTCCAGTGTCCTTCTGTCGATGATTGTTCAGCAATTAGTTGTGGTTCCAGTGCTCTTGCAAGAGGAAGTGAGTGCATGTCCTTCTACTCCATCTTGAGCCAATCTAGGACTGACTCATTTTAAATAAGTCTTTAGACTCCAGATGAAGTGATCACTGGTTTTAATGTAGAAATAAGGGAACTCAATAAATCAACTGTACTTCAATTTAAAAAAAAATTGGTTGGTGGTTAGGGATGATTTCTTAAGCAAGGTGTGTGTACCTAAAATATTCATTATAGTATTTCATATATTTTTGTATATGACATTGTGATTTTTGTAATAATTTATATTAATGCAACAAAATAATATAATAAAATTTTTTTAAAAGAATAAGGGAGCCCAAGTAGACCTGAAAATCCAATAAAACAGATTTGTTCTTACCAGAGTTATCCTTCAAAGAGCCAAAGAAAAAAATTACATTAATATACATACCTAATATAAGAATGAATCATCATAATGGAACTCTTTATTAAACTGATCAATATGCGCTGGGATCCAGTCAGGTTTCTTGAACATGACCCTAAGTGCTCTAGGTCTCATTCGACCACCTTCTGCCTCCCACATGCCTAGGGAAGGAGAGAAAAAAATGTAATATTTTTTCTTTTCCATGAAATTTCTGTCCATCATAACTAGTACACTGTATTTGCCAAAGCTTAATTTGCAAGCTCAATAATCCAAAGGATCTGCTGATTAAGTGTCAAATCTGTTTTCAAACAGAGCTCAAAGGAATCTTAAAATAGCCAATATGCTGCAGCATCACCAGGTACCATCCCGGTGTCTTCTTTATATGCTCCATCAGTTGAAACTGTGAAGCCAGAGGAGAACTGCATGAGTACTACTGTTGAAACATATATGCTAAGATTGGAGTATCTCACAAATGCCAAGAAGCTATAGGGAAGAACTTTTCCATTCTTCTTTACTGACAGTTTTTGGAACTCCATTTTAGCATAATGATTTCTGTATATTTTGGTTCCTGATATAGGAACTTATATTAACCTATATCTTAATCAGTGCACGAGGAGGGGCAGGGGTGCTCTCGTCCTCTTTTCTGATTCATAAGTTCAAATTCCATGGCACAAATGGAAGAGCAGAGATTATTGAACCTGAAATGAATTAGATTCCTTTACAATAACTTAAGCAGTCTTAATGGTGAAATGTGAATAAAGCAATAGTTTTAGCATCTATTACTTTGCCAGTTAATCTCCTTATCCTTAAGAAGTAGATCTGTTTATTCCCATTCTAAATTTGGTGATTCAGAGGTAGACTTCTAGTTTAAATAGGGCATTTGGCATAGAGGTATCTTTCTTATTGTGCCTCAGTTGTAGGCATTGAAAATATAAATTAAGTTGGGAAATGTTTTTTGCTCTATCCAGAATTATGAAAATGTTTAGTTTTTTTTTTCAGACAAAATCAATTTTGATTCTTAAAGTTTACTCTTTTTCATAGTCTAAATTAAATGAGATAATATATACTTCTACATTAATAAGATTTTTTCTTAGAAAATATTTTATGAACTAAAGCATGTATGTGAAAATTAAAATTATTTTATATGTCACCCTTATTTTTCAAAATAGTTTTTGATTTTTTATGACAAGTGTATATATATAGATTGTTAAGGGTCTAATGCCCTTTTCATCGAATGATGTTATCACTCTGATTATGTGCTATTGCTAACTTTTACAATTTCTAAGAACATTTCAAAACTTGCCTTTTAAGTATTTTTTATTTAAAGTTATTTTCAAATTTTCTGTTTTCAAATTTTTGACACGCTGTTTGCAAAAATTGTGTAATTAATCTTTATAATTCAATTTTGACCCTAGAAGAACATAATACTTTGCCTGGATGACATAATATAGTAGATTATTGTGTGGTCAGTTATTTTTTGAGCCATACATAATGGTTTGCGTAGTGATTAAGTCATTAAGGTAGTCAAAGTAACTGGGTAGATTAGCATGCATTTTGACTCTCTTAATAAATGAACTGGATTATAATGTGGCATTCTGATTCCTTGTGAAGAATGGACTATAAAGATAGCTAGAAAAATGAAATTCATGGCTCTACATTACACTGTCTCACATGTTCTTCATGTGATCCTAGCTACAAAACGTTTACGGCCTAATGGTTAGTAAGTGGGCCTAGTGAACATGTTTATCAGCATATTTTATTTGTGATGTGTGTACTAAATATGAGTTGTTCGTATTTAAATATAAGCATTTATGTTTAAATCTACTTAAAATATGTTCATATTTCTTTTGCCGTATGAATCAAAACTATTTATAGAATTAAAATTGTAAATTGAGATTTACAGAGCCAATATTAGCACTAAATTATAGAGTCCCCAAATTGTTCATGTCTGTAATTGTCTCATCATAAGGATTAGCTCTAATTATCTTAAGTCCTTTAGTATGATTTGCAGTCATTTCCTAACTACTAAGAACACTGATTTATATACTCAGAACCCTAGTAAAGAAGAAAACTCCAAAATCCATAAATAGCCATAGTTAAGAAAAATCCATTGCTTGGGGAAATTCTTTCATGTCGCCTATCCTGCAGGGGCTCTAAAGCAACATGAACACATTCTGGTAATTAACACTGCAGTGAAAAAATATAATTACACAATATTCCCATTAATGATATTGTACAATTATCAACTGATGGGTTTTGAGCAGATAGTATTAAGAGGTCTCTAAGTGTGGCTGGAATTGGCATCATAAAGCTCCTTACATAAAATGGCCAGCATCATTGAGAGAGAATTCTTGGAGGATTTTTTTAACCATTAAATGACAAAATAGGAAACTCAATGCATTTATTGCAAGCCTTGAAGTTCTTATGTCATCCAGTTTGCTTTACACTTAAATTTGGGCTAGCTAAAATACCAGAGATCACAGCGAGTAAGATTGCTTATAAATTATGAGCTTATAGTTATTCATATTTCATTAATGAAATCGGTATGAGGTTATGAATCAGAGTAGATATCAAAAGTGCATAAGAGCCAGTAAGAGATTGAGGTGCCGTGTCCTGGTATATCACTGTGCCACACTGAGCAAGGACCTATCATTTTTTGTCCTTGGCCTGACTTGTGTGTTTTATTGCTTCTTTCTCAGGAGACTTGGGCTAATCAGAATATTTTTATCTGCATATAGGACCAAATAATATCAGAGAAATGTTTTTAAGGTAAAAGGAACTGAAATTCTTTTCTCCAGTTTCCGGTGCTGCTGAGAAATTTAGATTGGTCTTCAGTTTTCGAATGGCCCTAACAGAACAAATCAGAACCATTCTGATTATAACCTGCTGTCCCACTGATTAGTTACACCTAGTTACTGTGATTCCCCAAACTAAAAAGCTAGAATAAGTACATAGCAAATTCCTTTAAAAGGGCAGGACAACTGTCTCTTGATTCATGTCTGTTTTGAGAAGACCTGGAGAGAGAAATGATTGAATCTGATTGTTGATTTCTTTTATTTCTCCTCTTTTGCTTTGGTCTGTTGCTGCTTTAGTCTGTAGTGTCATTGTGGAAATAGGCCATCCTTTGGACTGGATTTGTCCAGACCATTGGTAATAGTCCTGCTTTGTTCATGAGTACCTCCAGCTTCCTTTTGTTGAACCAATCTTATAACATCTTACCTATCACGGCCAAAGAGAAACTATCGAATGGAAGAGATTATATTAGCAATTAAATCATGATGTGGTTTTATATGACATTAAAAACAATGTGTAAATTGTAGGGAAACTGATTATGGCACTGAATGAACTACGTGGGTTCCCCACACTTAATGACTGCAAAATGTAATATTTATCTTTTGGAAGTACTGGATTGCAAATCAGACCGTGAGACATTGAGTAACCCAGTAAACTGTTAGCATTTGTGAAATTTTTCTCAGATGACCATGTTCTTTTCCTAAATCACTGTTACTTTTGATTCAAGATTAGAAAAACTGTTCCCTAGTTGTTACATTCATAATATAAATTTCTCAAAATTCCATCATTTAAAAACTGCTTTAATCTTTAACGTTCAAAGCTAACCAGCTGTATTGGTGTGTCTTATTTTTTCTAAACAGTTGTAAGAGGTCTTTATCACAGAAACCTCAAGGGAAAACATTGTGTTCATTTGCAGAGTTGACATGCATTGGACATACAATGGTCTCAGTCAATGAAAATCAGCTGTCCTGTTCTTTAATTTTTTTTTTCCTAAAGCCCTGTTTGCTTTGCATCTTTCATTCCAGTTCTAAACTATAAAAACCTTTTTCTTTTTTTTTTTAACCGTCAGTCAAGTTTTCAGTTAAAGTGACTGAAAATAGTAAAATATTCACAAAGTCAGAAATGGAGAGATACTGTCACAATGAAGACAGCAATCTATAATATTATTTTTACTGTTTGCTTTGTTAATAGTCATTAAATATGTGTAAAACAGCACGTAGATAAGCACCAAGCAGTTCAAATCACTTCTCAGCTTTATAAAAATTATTTTAGATGTAAGTGTATTAAAGAATATCTTGTGAAATATGCACATATTGATCCCTGTATTACCTACTCCATCATTCATTCTTTTATTTAGTCATCATTGGCACCTACTAAAAGTTAGAAATATGAAGATATGTGGCCTATACCCTGGTAAACCTCATGGCCTAGTGGGAAGGATTGATCATAAACTTGAAAAAGAATTACAAATTGTTAAGTGTTCAGAAGAAAACAAAAATGATGCTGTGATAGGAAATGGCATGGAGACACCATCACATCTAGAGTTATCAAGGAACACCTCTCCGTGGAACTGGGATTTTTCAAGATCTAAGAGATAGGGAACTAGCCAGGTAAAGAGTGTTCTGAACAGAGGGGCAGGCAGGGGCCAAGACCAGGAGGAAGGGAAGGATGTGGAGTGTTCAAGGAACGGGAAGGGCCCTGTGGCCAGAGCATGGTGAGGGGAGAAGGGGTAAGTGAAGAGCAGATCTGAGATGGGAGCTGTACCTTTTCAAGAAGGAGCTGAGTCAGGACTCCCCAGGGGCAGGCAAAGAATGTGGATTGTATTTTCGGTGCAGTGGCAAGCTTCTTGATTGATTTAAATTGGGTCGGGGCCTAAAATACACTTAGGATACCTTACACTGTTACCATTAAGGTTTTGCTCTTAAAATAACAGGAGAAAACACAAACCAGAACGATAATAAAAGTGTCTTGATGTGAGCAATCTTTTGTATGTTACTTTTATTCCCCTGAATAGAATAACATTGTGAACTGGAGGGCAGCCTTCCTTCACCACCTGATAGCGCCTAAAAGGAGCAGCCAGGGCTATTTCTGTCCCTAGTGTCTGAGGAACATTGGTTTTTGTAAAGCGTATGGAGCCCTCTAGCGGTGACTGTTTTAAAGGAGTCTTACGTTGATGCCAGAACTGTTGGAACTGTGGGATTTGAGTCTCCTCAGAGCCAGTAGAATTGTAAAGGTAACTGTAATTTAGGCACATGTGAAACTGCATCATGCCTCAGTCGCTCTGACACGATGACATCACGCCCAGCTCTTCTTTCAAATGCACTGACTCTTTTGTGTTGTCTTAGGTGTACATTCCAAACCGAGTGGCCTTCATCCTTCAGAATGTGGACCTGCCCAGCTGAAGAGATCTGATTTCAGCTCCAGCAAAGAAAGATGTGCGCTTTGTTTTCCCACGCTTGTTGTCCCAGAGCTTGTAATGTGTAAGCTTTTCAAAATATATTTGTCTAGCCTAAATGTCAGATGTCTGAAATTCAATACTGGTTTATGAAAATGAATGTCAAACTTTTCTTTAAGGAGGAGAGGGGAACATATTTTTTGAAGTTTTGGAGATCCTAGACTATATTTTCCAGCCATCTGAACAGCTAGGATCCTCAAATGAAGTGTGATATATCATGTCTTCAAACAATTTTGCCTTACAGGCCAATTATTTAGTCCTTTTAAGTTCAGATTTGAATCATGTGTCATGTTTGATTATTTCTGTTGAATGTATACAGCATCTTTTTTAAGGCGGATATCTGGTGGCTTTATTTGTTCTGCTATCTCCTGGTCTAAATTACAAAATACCAAGATTGTTACTCTCGTTTTTCAAATTGTGTTTAGAAATACTGTAATAAGTATATAATAATAATATAAAACTAAGAGTTGTGTCAAAGATAAAAGTTGTTGCCTATGAACTCATCCATGCCTTATTTTGCATAAGTTTTATCTTGTGATCTCTTGTTCACTTAGTATCTTGGTAAATGCTAATATCTTCATTTCTGAAGGCCTGACTCGGTGATTGTAACATTTCAGAAACTTTTACTTTCAGTCAATAAAAAAAAAATTGCAAAATTGCCTTTGATAATGTTTATTTTGCTGTGATGTTATGGGGATTGATTTAAAGTGAATATTAAAATGCCTCTCTCAGCTCTGAGACCTTCCCCACATATGTGCACATTGCACGATGGAGTAGGCGTGGGGATTAATACTATCTTTTTTCTTTAGGTACTATTTGGTAACTTGAAATTATACTAAATAACTCAGATATTTAAGCTACTTTTGAGCTCTAAACCTCAACACTTTTAGAAGCTGAATGAACTATCTCAACTCCATGGGATACTCCATCATGAAATTGCCCCTTGGTTTATTAAATAGCAGGCCACAGGTAATTCATTCATAACTGAGAAATTATGATGCACTTATGAGACATAAAGTATCTGTCACTTTTTAAAAGATTTAATATTTTCCTTTACATTAATACCGATTGCTTCTTTTTTTGTTTGTTTTTAGCTTGATTATCATGACTAATAAGGAGTACATGAAAGTCTATTAAAAACTGTTTCAGTAATGGAAGAGATTAGCAAAAGAGACCTCCTTTTATAGCTAAACCTGCATATTAACCATCTTTCTTATAACTTGAGTAAAGCCTGGAATCTGGGTCTGACACGTGTTATTTGCCTTAATTTCAAAAGTACAGTAATAGTTTGATTTCCTGACAGCGATGCCAGGTGATGATGACACATGTTAGGAAAGACTACTGAAAGCCTTCTGTAATGCTTTTCCCCTTACAGATGTGTTATTAGCATTGTAGCACTGCCATGATTTGTGTACTGTGCCTGTTACTGATAATAACATGATGTACAACCATGATGTTTTGTGTTCTAGTTTATAATTTCTTACCTTTGCTCTTATGTATAAAGAGATATGCTAATTTTCTATCATGACTCTTTAAAAAAATGACAAATTACTTCACACCTAGAACTCGTTTTTTTGTTTGTTTTTTTGACTTCAACCTCTGTGGAAAGTCAGAAAGACCAGAGTAGTTATATGCTATATTTTCATTATGTTGATTGACCTTACTATTATGGTCTTTAGATTTACAGTGTAAAGTTCGAATTTAACAATGTAATGTAAGTTAATTGCCTTTGTCAAGTGTTCCCCTGCCACAAGAACAATAAACAGATGTTTTAGGTGTGAAGCATAAAAATACATGCAAAGAAATAAAATATTGAGTCCAAATAGGATGTAATAGTTGGATTTTTCTTCCCTGTCGTAGCAAAAGCCTTTATAGAACAGTTTAATATTTGTACTGTATTTCACTTTACATCTTCATTTTTGATTCAGTAACATTCTTATCATCATGTAGTCCAGTGGGAAGTTTTTTCTTTTTCCTGGTTAAGCATTTTCAATAATCACAACAGAGAGATGCAAAATTTTACTCTGTCTGCCTTATAATAATGGTTTTTTCCTCTGCGGTGTTTATTACCAACATCAAAAATGAGAGTGATCTATCTTTGTTGGCTTTTTTAGGATAAATATTTTTACTGTTTTAATTTTTTGTGTTCTAGAAAACACGGATGAGTACAGATGTCTTTCCATCATTTTTTAATATTAGGAAGTATTAGTAATTGCTCTATTATCCAAAAGAGAATTTACCCCTCATGCTAATGACGCTTGATGTTTTAGTTTAATATTAGCTTACTCAGAAAATACCATAGTTTTTAATAATCAAAACTTGCACTGTAAACATTTTTCCTGGAATGTTTCTCACTTTATAGCACTTGAACTCTGAGGGTCAACTCCTTTCATATTTTCTTTTCTGTGCCTTTGATGTTTCTCACTTTGCCCCGTTCTTAGCTGATGTATTCATCTCTAACATAAAATGAGGGATTTAGCCACCATGTTCCTCAAGATCAAAAAATAACCAGTGACAATATACTGACTTTTCTCGTAGCAACTGTAAAAGAATGCATGTATTTTTTCCTCTTGACTCCACACTCCCCTTAGCAATATCAACTCAACATGTGTCACCCATCAGGGTTTTAGCCATTGCTATGCGGGCTCATACAGGAGGTTGTCTGGATAAGGAGCCTATTCTTCAAATAATACAGGAGAGAGAGCAGATAGATCTGGGGGAAACGATGAAGGGTAATGTGTTTTCCTCTATTGTTCGGCTTGCAGCTTCAGGGCAAATATCTTTTCACTGTCTCTGGTTCTGCAGCCATTGAATCAGGTGATGAAAGCATCATAAAATAGGTTTCCTATTGCTCTTCCTGTTTAGAATGAACCAGAGCAGACATACCTGATAGAAAGCAAAACAGGGAAGCAGTTTTCTGCCTGGCCTTACACCTCTCAGATTATTTCTTTTTGCCTCTTTTGAATCGTGTCCTGAACTCGGGTTCTTTACAGTGGTGGGGTTTCTTTAATCTACACATTCCTTATAGGGAGACAAGCACTGAGCTATGAACTTTGCTAGGTAGAATATTCTGATGAAAGAAAATAGAAATCTAAGGCACAGCAATGTCATGTCCTTTACGCAATAGAGTTCATTTATCATTCACAATGCGTGAGGCTTGAAATGTAGATAAATTTTCCCACTAAAGCCAGCCTTCAGGGGGAGAAAAATCATACGAACTCCCTACTAATTTTTCTGCTCTATTGTCTTATTAGTGGTGATTTGTAGAGAATTGCAGAGAAACATTCATACTTTAGGGCAGAATTTCTTAATTGGTAGTATGAGGGATTAAGATACAGTAGCTCTAAGTGTTTTTGTCTCCATAATTTAAAATATTTCATCTGGATTTTAACTCTTGGCAAAAACTGTGCAGAGAATGTGATGTTTATTTACATGAAAAAAAAGATTTTGTGATAGATCTGCTTATACCAAAGGGCGTGTCATTCACAAGTTTACTTATTACTTACAGGTTTTTTTGTCATTTCTGCTGGACCAGAGAGAGGTCTTTGACCCTCATATAAGCTTGCATAGACTGTTTCACTTAGAAACCTGCACTGAGCTTAAAAAGAAGTGTGTGATATAATGGTTAGAAGACCTGAGTTCAAGTTATATCTCTGAATTCCCAGTGCCTCATTTTAGAAAGCACTCAGTGACTTTTCCAAGGTTTTAAGACAATTAGTAAAAAAGAGCATCGTCATTGGTCTTATAAATGGCTGTTGTTTGATCAATAGCTACATGGATGGTGAGTCAGCATTTGGAGACATTGTCCAAGTTTGTTGTCAAGAACACACTGTCACCATCACCTGCCACTTGTCTGTCCTTCAAGGCTTCTGCACTGTTATCCGTACCGTCCCAGGCAGGGGGTGTGGGCTGCTTTACAGGGGAGGGAATTTTGCATTTCCTCCACCACTGCAGATGACCAAAACATCAGTCCTCCTCCACCACTGCTTTTATTTTTTTATTTTAGCTTCTTCTCTGAAGGCACTAGAAAGTCCCGGTGAATTCCTTCTCGTGCAATCAGTGTACTGCCCCTTTAGTGTCTCAGCTCCTCTCAGACTCTGCTCTCAGGTAACCCAGCCTTATGAATAAAAGTTAGCAACCTCTTAATGGTAACCAGTAGATCAGGGTAAACCGTACACAAAGTGAAATAGCCACAGATGCCCTCCAGTGAGACACAGCGACCAGGTGTCGAGGGTCTCTATTTCTTCTTCCCCTTCTCTCACAGTCCAGTATACACTGCTGGAAGGAGGAATAAATGACAGAGGAAACTTAAGAACTGCAAAAGAGAGCTCATAGTTTAGAAACAGTTTGGCCCATCATTTTTTGGATTGAAAGTCTGTACTGTCATTAGAGACACACATCTTCATTAAGTAAATATTTGCACAAAAGTAATTTCTTGAAGAAAGCAGAAAGTTATCAACCATCAATCTGTAATTTCCACAGTTGTCTGGTACTTACAAAAAGACAATGGAAAGCAGAAAACTAACGAAATAGCTATCACGCCAAATTACTTTGCTGCACAGGATATAAATTAAACGAGGTAAGTGTTCAAATTATTTGAGCATACTTGTCTAAGTTAATATGGGAAACAGCTGTAAATGTATGAATAAAACCCTTCTGACATACATGTATTTATAGTATATGCATGGGTGTGTGGATACACACAGACATACATATAATTTGTAAGTAAGCTGAAAACTCACAAAGTTCACTGATTCCAAAATTTATATGGCCATATTAAGAGCATCAATCTGAACAAGAGTGATTTCATTTGGATTCGAAGAAGTTTACAAGTCTTGCAATAAAATGCAATATATATGTCTTAAGCCTTTTAGGGAATTTCTCACCTCAACCTATTTGGCTATAAGTCTTTTATTTTTCCTCTAGAAAGAGAAGAGGGCGGAAATGAAATAGCTTTATTGCTTCTTTATTTATAGCCACTAGGGATTCTTTTTAACTGAGTTTGTAGTGTCACCTTCCCTTCACCCCAGTAATATAAATAATGAAAAACACTGCATGTAATTTCATTTCACAGATGCCTCTAGCCACGTTGTCAACTATTGATTAAAACCAATCATATGATACAGAGGTCCCTCCTCCAACACATACACACAGAGTCACTCCCTATCCCCTTTAATCTTTCTTATGATAAGTGAGCATCACTCAGCTATATAGAAACAGCAGTAGTATGCCTAATTCTACTAATTACAAGCAGATATACATCTCTATATATCAATATCTCTATCTCTCTCTATATATATATATTTTTTTTAAGACATACTGCATTGGCTACCATGTGTTGAGTGCTTTCTTGTTACTATGCCCTGTGCTGACACTTAATACACATTATTACTGAGTCTCCTGAACTCTGAAAAATGATGATTATTATCCTCGTTTGGGTCTCCTTCTCTATATATATTTTTTTAAGACATACTGCATTGGCTACCATGTGTTGAGTGCTTTCTTGTTACTATGCCCTGTGCTGACACTTAATACACATTATTACTGAGTCTCCTGAACTCTGAAAAATGATGATTATTATCCTCGTTTGGGTCTAGGCTCATTCTCATCCAACTCACTCTGCTGTCTTCCGCCATGGATCACTGATGACCTCTGGATCAAGGGTAAACATTTGACGCTCTCATTTGTATTGTTTGTTTGTCTTTTTTTTGGCCTCACGGCTTGTGGGATCTTAGTTCCCCAACCTAGGATCAAACCCAGGCCCCCTGCAGTGGCAGTACAGAGTCCTAACCACTGGACCACCAGGGAATTCTCTTGTTTGTCTTTAGTTGGATTTGAATGTCTTCGCTAGGGGAAGTGGATGGCCTTTGAAGCCAAACTAGGGCATGTAATGCCCCACACTCTGTGGCAAGATAGTATTCAAGTTCCAGGAGTTATTTTTGTCATGTGTTGCATAGAAACAAAAATTTAAAAGAGCTTGAACCCAGCTTCCAGATCCTGGTTTCTAGTGTTATTTTCCAAAAGAATGAACCAGGATTCCTTGGAGAAATAGCTGATTCTAGGACTGGGTAGGGAATATATAAGATAAGCCTGGGGCTTCTTGTAGTGCCAGAAAGTAAGGAGATGCCCCCACATCAAAAGAATGGAGTGTGTCAAAGGGAAACGGGTTAATTGAAAGGCACTCAATGGTCATACCTGAAATAATTTGAGCAATAAAATAAATATTGTGTTATTGCATAACATATAAAATAAATATCCGTGAATTCATACTGATATAAATGATTGAGTAAATAAATAAATGGGGAGAAGAGATAAATCTCCTGTACAGGAAAACGATGAAGATTTTCATAGACACTCCCCCTTAAGAAGGTAGAGCTTAACTCTCCTTACCCCCAACTCCCTCTGTGAGTGTGGGCTGCACTTAGTGACCACCTTCTAAAGAGCAGAGTAGGTAAAAGGGAATAATGACTTTGCAATGGAAAAATCTGGAAAACTACCTCAGCCAGGTGGTCATGGTTAGCATCATCAGTAAGTCACGTTGATAACATGTACTCTCGATATAATGTGATGAGAGTGATGAGAATGGCAAAAATACAATCCCCAAAAACTATAATTCTAGTATAACCATGAGAAAAATATCACAGACACACACACACACACACACAAATGAAGGGTTGTGTATATAATACATATACATGTGTGTATACATATACATTGTGTACATACATACAATATGGAGATCATATATCAAGAGATTACACATATAAGATTTTGTATGTGTGTATAAGATTTTATATATGTGTGCATATCTCTTTATATAATATATATAAGGCAAATATAAAGAGATTTATTTTAAGGCATTGGCTCACATGATTATGGGGACTGGCAAGTCCAAAATCTATAGGTCAGGCTAGCAAAACTTGAAACTCAGATAAGAGCTTATATGGCCATCTTGAGGCAAAATTCCTTCTCTGGAAAACCTCAGTTTTTGCTCCTAAGGCCTTCAACTGATTGAGTGAGGCCCCACCCACATTATCAAGAGTAATCTGTAAAATCAACTCATCATAAGGGTCTTCCTCTACTTACAATGGAGTTATAGCCCAGTAAAACCATCTTAAGTTAAAAAGATTGGAAGTCAAAATGTGTTTAATACATCTAACAAACTGAACATCACAGATTAGCCCAGCCTACCTTAAAGGTGCTCAGAACACTTACTGTTAGCCTACAGTTGGGCAAAATCATCTAACACCAAGCCTACTTTATAATCAGGTGTTGACTATCTCATGTAATTTATGGAATGCTGTACTGAAAGCGAAAGATAGAATGGTTCTAAGTATGTCAGTGGTTTGCCCTCATGATCATGTCACAGACTGGGCACTGAGCTTGCTGCTGCTGCCCAGCAGCCCAACAGGGTATCTTACCACTTATCACTAGCCCAGGAAAGGATCAAATTCAAAATTCAAAGTACAGTTTCTACTGAATGTGTATTGCTTTCACACCATTGTATGTCAAAAAGTCGTGAGTCGAAGAATCCTAAATCAGGGACCATCTGTAGATGTTAACCACCATATCTACAAAATACCTTCACTGTAACACCTAGGTTAGCGTGTCATTAAATAACTGGGCACTATAACCTAGCCAAGTTGACACATAAGAGTAACCATCATAGAGATACCTTCCCAGACAAGGAAATGCCAGACAAAATATGTCTGAGAAACTGTCAAAGCCCAGAGCTGGCTAAAGAGGCATGACAACTAAATGGGATGTGGTGTCCAAGATGGCTTCTGGAACAGAAAAGAAGCATTAGGGAAAAACTGGTGAGATTCAAATAAAATGTAGAGTTCAGTTAATATTTTTTTTTAATTGTGTCAAAGGAGATGCCTGAACAGACAAATCTACTTTACAGAGGACATGTAGTGTTACAACAAATCACACCCAGTGTTCCAGGGAGACAAACCAAAACTGAAAGGAGACTGAACTTTGCAGGCTAAGAGCTTAAAAACAATTTTCTAAAGTGGCTGAAATAATGATAACCAACCATCCTTTCCCCGTCTCCTTCCCTGACCAACAGACAAAGCAAAGCTCTAAAATAATGACTACATGAAAGCAAATGTCTAAAACGTATGTCTTGTTGATCTGTGTTGGATTACTGAGATACTACACTTAATTATTTGAGTAGTGACCTGCAAGCGAGCAAATAAAACATTTGGAAACCAAGACTTGGGGTTTTTTGGTAAAACTTGTTCCACATTTCACTTACTAGCAATCCCATAGGCAAAATAATTCATTCAGATACTCAGGCGTATATTTTTCAACCATTTACCTTGGTACAACATTTCATGTTAAGAAATTATATTTGTAAATGTTCTCCAAAAATTAGGAGCTTGCCTACAATCCTCAGGCTATGCAAAGTGAGGCTGAAATTACAGGTAAGTCCTAAAATCTTAACAACTGGACAAAACAAGAGTATTTTCCTTTTATATCACATTTCAGTGCAGACTAGGTGACCCCTCTCCATCTTGTAGTTATGCCGTCTCGAATATGTGACCTCCAAAGTCACAATGGAAGAGAAAACTGTAGAATTACAAGAGTCAGTCCAGGATGGAAGTGGCTTACACCCTTCCTGTTTCACCTTCTTAGCCAGAGTTCAGTCACACTGTTCTGACCTAACTGCAGGGGAGGCTACATCTTTCTTTGTGCAGGAAGGGGAAACAGTGCAATAAAAGTATAGCAGAGCATCTGTCATAATTGTCAACTGAGTTTGGGAAATCTTATATGATTTATTCCCCCTTACGGACTCATAATGCAAATTAAATATTAAAGACCCTGAGAATTCCTATAGTAAGGAAACTTGTCTAACATTGTTTAACTCAGTGTTTCCAGAACTTATTTAACATTGTTTAACTCAGTTCTCATCCACAAGGAACATCGATAAACATTTTGGGAAAAAACCCCACTATGTTTGCTTAAACATAGTTATGATACACTAACTTGAAGATAACTTGCTCTTCTTTTTCTATGCTTGCATGACCAATAACTCCTCTTTCAAACTATTGTGTGTGTGTGTGTGTGTGTGTGTGTGTGTGTGTGTGTTCAGTTCACTTTCCTTCAAGGTCAGCTTATCTAGGAGTCAATATTTGCATTAAAATCACTTCTTAATCTCATAATTTAATTGTCAGTGGACAATCTAATTTCCCTAGGTTCAGAATTCTCCTGATAGGTGTTTAACTGGATCCGCAAATAGTGATCTCAAAGTTCTCTGGAGTGAGTTTCCCTAGGTTATAAGAAATCTTAGAACCAGATTAAAGTCCAACTTCTATAAAATGAGTATAATTTCATGTTATGCATTTCATTTAATTACCTAATTTCTGGGTTGATCTGCTTTTTGTTGTTGTTACCCCAATCTTCCTTTGCTCTCATTATTCTTACTTTAAAATTTTGTTTTTATATCTCTTATTGTAGTATATATTTGTAATGCCTCTAAATCATTTTTGGAGTAAGGAAGTAGGTATATGAATGATAAGATAGAAGATAGATAGGTAGGTAGATAGAGAGAGAGAGAGAGAGATAGGCAAAATTTAAAAATACAGCTTTGGTTGTCATGATGGCATAGTCTGTAGCTTTGTGTTTCCATATTGTGACTAGTTGCTGAGGAACCACTTAGAGCTAATGAGAAGTACAGGAGCTTCCCTTGATATTTCATTAGCCTAAAACTTGGATTTTCTAGAGTCATGAAGATTTCTTCCCAATATCGTGACAGCAGGATGTTAAATCTCATTATAATATGTGAAACATCTTAAAGTATATATGAAAAAAATGAATTTTTTGTGTATGACAAAACAATAAATTGTTACATCTTTTATCATATTTCTATTCCTTTATAAATAGATATTAAAGATTTGTTATATTAGAAATCTGAAGGTAATATAAAAATTTAAGATAAACTAAATATTGGACAAAACTAAAAACTAAACGGGTTAAATATAGAGAGAGATATGTATACTTATTGACATGCAGTTACAGAAACGAAGTCAGTAATATTAACGTAGTTTCTTTCTTTTGAAGAATTCCCAAATACAAATCATTTCTGTCCTCACTGTCCAGTTATTTCTAGTACTTCTCACATTCCTAGAACAAGTATGATGTAAGCCCCTTCTTGACATTCTGGAAGGCTAGCCAAATGCCAGTTTAAAATAAGATAAGGTTGTTATTCATTCATTATTATTAATTCATGTATTGAGATACTGTGCCAGGTTCTAGGAATGTAAAGATAAATAAGTAATAGAATTTCACAATTTAGTATGCTGTTAGTCTCAAAGGAGCGAATAGATTTGCTGTCATGGCAGAGCGTACAAGTTTCCTATCCAAAGTCCATTCTTCTGTCTTCTACAATAATAGAACCATTATTCAGGTGCCAAAAGACATCATTTTTCCATCCACGTGACTAAATTCCGAGCAAAGAAAGAAGTTAGGTAGAACTTCCAGGAAGACTCCTTAAAAGGTAAAATAGAAAACTAGGGCATTTACTAACAATAGCCTTTACCTTTTCCTTCAGCTGGTTGGTATGCAGATAAAATGGCTGGTGGGGGGGGGGGGGGCTTCCCTGGTGGCGCAGTGGTTGCGCGTCCGCCTGCCGATGCAGGGAAACCGGGTTCGTGCCCGGGTCTGGGAGGATCCTACATGCCGCGGAGCGGCTGGGCCCGTGAGCCATGGCCGCTGAGCCTGCGCGTCCCGAGCCTGTGCTCCGCAACAGGAGAGGCCGCAGCAGAGGGAGACCCGCATACCACAAAAAAAAAAAAAAAAAAAAAAAAATGGCTGGAGGTCTGCCTGCATCTTAGGTCATGAGAAACTTTAATATGCTCGATGGCAGATAGGAAAGATAGAAGATGCTAGATTTCCAATGATTATGGATCAATCATACAACAGTGGCCTGTCTTTACTGTGGATTTATTTTATGTAAAAAAAAAAAAAAGCCCTTATAAATGTACTAAAATGTTTAGGATTTTCTGTTAATGCAGCAAATCGAATCCTAAATGATTTATGTACCAATGAAACTAAATGATCTAACTGATGAAAAAAATCAAGAATTAGGCTTTGCATTTATAAGGTTAAAGTAAGTAGGTGAATTAGGTCATAGATATATAGAAAGAAGGCATATCGTTATATTAGATTTAAGAAATTACACTGAATGCTCTCTGAACACCTATTAATTCATTCAACATGAATTAGTAGTTCAGAGTCAGACTCTATGAAGGAAAAGAGATATGATGGTGGAATGATGTTAGAACCAGTTTATAAATGACCTTCAATATCTAAACTAAGAAGACTGGATTTTACTGATTATATAGTCATTAAGGATTATTTACAAAATAGGAGAAAAATAATATTTAGAGCTGAATGGACCTTAAAATCCACTCCTCTAATGATTTTCATAATGTGCTATTTGGGGAATCCCCATGAGAACTACTTGGTGAGTAGGGGGCTGGGGCAAAGCATTTGGGGCTGCTGACTGGGTAAGTCTACACAGCACCACAATTCCTCATTCAGAGCAACTCTACTTTTATCTGTTTATAAGTCCACATAGCACTTCTTTGAACAAAACGTTCTAAGGCTAACAAAATGAGAAATCTGCCATTTACCCCAATCCCTTCATTGTATTTGCTGGAAAATTTTGACTCAGGAGCCTTTTGCCCATGATCTCACTGCAAGTTAGGACTTGACCATGAGTCTATAGGACATTAGCCAATTTCCCCCATTATGTTATGGTGCACATAAGAGCTGTAACTCAGAAAGATGCTCTAAAATGTACTTTGTAGGGGATAAATGTCAGTAGCTGGGAGATCAGTTGTAAAGCTGAATGAAATTGCTACTCCAGAGATGGGATTGGCCTGAAGCCACAGTAGTTTCAGTAGAACTACACACAGGTAAAGAGATGTATCAACCGCCCCCAAATGCATTCTAACTTTTTTCATAAACAGTGTAACCAAATTCCTGCTTTTAAGTCCCTGTGTTTTAAATACTCATAATGGCCTCTCTTCTTCCGGGTTGCATCCTGACCTATACACGTTTTCACCTTGTCTTATGGACTACCATCTCATTTACCACTAATAAACTCACTACTGTCTTCACATCTCACTAGGTGAGATAACCAATATAAAGACTCATCTTTAGATGGCTCTTACCTAGGAAATTCTTCTGGTGCTAAATACTGTATTAATCAGGGGCAGTCAGGAAGACAGACATCACTACAAATATTACAAAGTGATTTATTATTAGGGACATGGAAAGGCTGGTAAAGTAAAGGTGAGGAAGCTTACTTCTGACTTTCAGCAGATCCAAAGGTATAAGACTTGCCACTGCTAATAAACTTAGCTCTGTACAACACCAAAGCCAGTGATTCTCAGGAGGATACTGCCCAGATACTGCTGAAAGCTGCTCTTGATTATCAGAGCTGCCTACAGCACCAAAGTAGGTAATTCTCAGGAGACTGCCTAGAAGCTCCTGGCAAAACTCCCCTTCTGCCATCTGCAGATATCCTTCATCTAAGAAGAGTAAGGAAGTTCCTGAGCAAGAACACCCAAAATGCAGCAGAGGACACATTAAGATGCTGAAGCTGAATTGATAGTACACCTAGTCCTTGTTTTGCACAGTGGTGAGGTATCATAAAAATTATTGTGAAAGCTGAACCATACAAAAGAATCTCAATAATCAAAAAGAAAATCACAATTGTTTTACAACCTTTAAAATGTTTATCAAAGCATTAAAATCCCTCTTACTATAGATTATAAATGTAAAGGAAAATTTAAACAATAGCAAGACTAATATTTATTTAGCACACAGTAATTTAAAACATTTGAAATGCAAACAATTAATGTGTTTGGTTTCTTTGTATAAAACATGTCAACAGTAGCTTGATTAGTGCTTGCCTTTTTGTCATATAACTTCCTATACAGAGGAAACATCTTTTATATGCCTTGGTGAATTGTACTCCTTTCTAAGTTTAGATCAGCTTCCAACATTCTATAGTTTGAATTTTCAGTTCCATGAAATACCTTTGAGAATTCCTTTAATGTAGTTTTGCCAGCATCACTTCTAGGGAAGCTGTATCCTTGCTGTGGCAACTGCTTTCCTCATTTGTGTCAATAATCCCATCTTCAGTGAACTAGTGACTATCTAGCTCCATATCTAGAGTTTCTTCCATGTTGGAGTTGTCAACATTCCCACAGCCAGCATTTTTTATTCTTTTCCTTTTTTTTATACAGCAGGTTCTTGTTATCTATTTTATACATATTAGTGTATATATGTCAATCCCAATTTCCCAGTTCATCCCACCACCCCCACCCCCATGCCCCACTTTCCCCCCTTTGTGTCCATACATTTGTTCTCTACATCTGTGTCTCTATTTCTGCCTTGCAAACCGGTTCATCTATATCATTTTTCTAGATTCCACAAATATGCATTAATACATGGTATTTGTTTTTCTCTTTCTGACTTACTTCACTCCATATGACAGTCTCTATGTCCATCCACATCTCTACAAATGACCCAGTTTTGTGCCTTTTTATGGCTGACTAATATTCCATTGTATATATATACCACATCTTCTATATCCATTCATCTATTGATGGACATTTAGATTGCTTCCATGATCTGGCTATGGTAAATAGTGCTGCAATGAACACTGGGGTTCAGGTGTGTTTTTGAATTATGGTTTTCTCTGGGTATATGCCCAGTAGTGGGATTGCTGGCTCATACAGTAATTCTATTTTTCATTTTTTAAGGAAACTCTATACTGTTCTCCATAGTGGCTGTATCAATTTGCATTCCTACCAACAATGCAAGAGGGTTCCCCCTTCTCCACACCCTCTCCAGCATTTGTTGTTTGTAGATTTTCTGATGATGCCCATTCTAACTGGTGTGAGGTGATACCTCACTGTAGCTTTGCTTTGCATTTCTCTAATAATTAGTGATGTTGAGCTATGCCTCTTGGCCATCTGTATGTCTTCTTTAGAAAAATGTCTATTTAGGTCTTCTGCCCATTTTTTGATTGGGTTGTTTGTTTTTTTGGTATTGAGCTGAATGAACTGTTTATATATTTTGGAGATTAATCCTTTGTTGATTCGTTTGCAAATATTTTCTCCCATTCTGAGGGTTGTCTTTTTCTTGTTTATAGTTTCTTTTGCTGTGCAAAAGCTTTTAATATTCATTAGGTCCCATTTCTTTATTTTTGTTTCTATTTCCATTACTCTAGGAGGTGGGTCAAAAAGATCTTGCTGTGATTTATGTCAAAGAGTGTTCTTCCTATGTTTTCCTCTAAGAGTTTTATAGTGTCCAGTCTTACATTTAGGTCTCTAATCTATTTTGAGTTTATTTTTGTGTATGTTAGTTGACCATAGGTGCGTGTGTTTATCTCTGGGCTTTCTATCTTGTTCCACTGATCTATATTTCTGTTTTTGTGCCAGTACCATACTGTCTTGATTACTGTAGCTTTGTAGTATAGTATGAAGGCGGGGAGCCTGATTCCTCCAGCTCCGTTTTTTCCCCTCAACACTGCTTTGACTATTTGGGGTCTTTTGTGTCTCACACAAATTTTAAGATTTTTTGTTATATTTCTGAAAAAAATGCCATTGGTAAATTGATAGGGATTGTATTGAATCTGTAGATTGCTTTGGGTAGTATAGTCATTTTCACAATATTGATTCTTCCAATTCAAGAACATGGTATATCTCTCCATCTTTTTGTGTCATCTTTGATTTCTTTCATCAGCGTCTTATACTTTTCTGAGTACAGGTCTTTTACCTCCTTAGGTAGGTTTACTCCTAGGTATTTTATTCTTTATGTTGCAGTGGTGAATGGGATTGTCTCCTGAATTTCTCTTTCTGATCTTTTGCTGTTAGTGTATAGGAATCCAAGAGATTTCTGTGCATTAGTTTTATATCCTGCAACTTTACCAAATTAATTGATTAGCTCTAGTAGTTTTCTGGTGGCATTTTTAGGATTTTCTATGTATAGTATCATGTCATCTGCAAAGAATGACAGTTTTATTTCTTCTTTTCCATTTTGTATTCCTTTTATTTCTTTGTCTTCTCCGATTGCCATGGCTAGGACTTCCAAAACTATGTTGAATAATAGTGGTGAGAGTGGACATCCTTGTCTTGTTCCTGATCTTAGAGGAAATGCTTTCAGTTTTTCACCATTGAGAATGATGTTTGTTGTGAGTTTTTCATATATGGCCTTTATTATGTTGAGGTAGGTTCCCTCTATGCCCTCTTTCTGGAGAGTTTTTACCATAAATGGGTGTTGAATTTTGTCAAAAGTTTTTCTGCATCTATTGAGATGATCATATGCTTTTTATTCTTCAGTTTTTAATATGGTGTATCACATTGATCGATTTGCATAGATTGAAGAATCCATGGGATAAATCCCACTTGGTCATGGTGTATGATCCTTTTAATATGTTGTTGGATTCTGTTTGCTAGTATTTTGTTGAGGATTTTTTGCATATATATTCATCAGTGATATTGGTTTGTAATTTTCTTTTTGGGGGATATCTTTGTCTGGTTTTGGTATCAGGGAGATGCTGGCCTTGTAGAATGAGTTTGAGAGTGTTCCTTCCTCTGCAATTTTTTGGAAGAGTTTGAGAAAGATGGGTGTTAGCACTTCTCTAAATGTTTGATAGAATTCACCCATGAAGCCATCTGGTCCTGGAGTTTTGTTTGTTGGAGGATTTTTAATCACAGTTTCAATTTCAATACTTGTGATTGGTCTGTTCATATTTTCTATTTCCTCCTGGTTCAGTCTTGGAAGGTTATACCTTTCTAAGAATTTGTCCATTTCTTCCAGGTCGTCCATTTTATTGGCATAGAGTTGCTTGTAGTAGTCTCTTAGGATGCTTTGTATTTCTGAGGTGTCTACTGAAACTTCTCCTTTTTAATTTCTAATTTTATTGATTTGAGTCTTCTCCCTGTTTTTCTTGATGAGCCTGGCTAAATATTTATCAATTTTGTTTATCTTCTCAAAGAACCAGCTTTTAGTTTTATTGATCTTTGCTATTGTTTTCTTTGTTTCTATTTCATTTATTTCTGCTCTGATCTTTTTGATTTCTTTCCTTCTGCTAACTGGGTTTTGTTTGTTCTTCTTTCTCTAGTTCCTTTAAGTGTAAGGTTAGATTGTTTATTTGAGATTTTTCTTGTTTCTTGAGGTCGGATTGTATTCCTGTAAACTTCCCTCTTAGAACTGCTTTTGCTGAATCCCGTCGGTTTTGGATTGTCATGTTTTCATTGTCATTTTTCTGTAGGTATTTTTTGATTTCCTCTCTGATTTCTTCAGTGATCTCTTGGTTACTTAGTAACGTATTGTTTAGCCTTCATGTGTTTGGTGTTTTTTACATTTCTTTCCCTGTAATTTATTTCTAATCTCATAGCATTGTAGTCAAAAAAACATGCTTGATATGATTTCAATTTTCTGAAATTTACCGAGGCTTGATTTGTGACCCAAGATGTGATTTATCCTGGAGAATGTTCCCTGTGCACTTGAGAAAAAGTGTAATCTGCTGTTTTCAGATGGAATGTCCTATAAATATCAATTAAATCTATCTGGTCTATTGTGTCATTTAAAGCTTGTGTTTCCTTATTAATTTTCTGTCTGGATGATCTGTCCGTTGGTGTGAGGTGTTAAAGTCTCCCACTATTCTTGCGTTACTGTTGATTTCCTACTTTATAGCTGTTAGCATTTGCCTTATGTATTGAGGTGCTCCTATATTGGGTGAATATATATTTATAATTGTTATATCTTCTTCTTGGATTGATTCCTTGATCATTATGTAGTGTCTTTCCTTGTCTCTTGTAACATTCTTCATTTTAAAGTCTATTTTATCTGATATGAGTATTGCTACTCCAGCTTTCTTTTGATTTCCATTTGCATGGAATATCTTTTTCCATCCCCTCACTTTCAGTCTGTGTGTGTCCCTAGGTCTGAAATGGTCTCTTGCAGACAGCATAATATATGGGCTTTTTTTTTTTTTTTATCCATTCAGCGAGCCTGTGACTTTTGGTTGTAGCACTTAATCCATTCACATTTAAGGTCACTATTGATATGTATTTTCCTATTACCATTTTCTTAATTGTTTTTGTAGGGCCTTTTCTTCTCTTGTGGTTCCCACTTAGAGAAGTTCCTTTAGCACTTGTTGTAAAGCTGGTTTGGTGGTGCTGAATTCTCTTAGCTTTTGCTTGTCTCTAAAGCTCTTGATCTCTCCATCAAATCTGAATGAGATCCTTGCCGGGTTTAGTAACCTTGGTTGTAGGTTCTTCCCTTTCATCACTTTAAGTATATCATGCCACTCCCTTCTGGCTTGTAGAGTTTCTGCTGAGAAGTCAGCTGTTAACCTTATGGGAGTTCCCTTGTATGTTATTTGTCATTTTTCCCTTGTTGGTTTTAATAATTTTTCTTTGTCTTTAATTTCTGTCAATTTGATTACTATGTGCCTCGACATGTTTCTCCTTGCGTTTATCCTGCCTGGGACTCTGTGCTTCCTAGCCTTGGGTGGCTATTTCCTTTCCCATGTGAGGGAAGTTTTCGACTATAATCTCTTCAAATATTTGGTTGGGTCCTTTCTCTCTCTCTTCTCCTTCTGTGGCCCCTATAATGCGAATGTTGGTGTGTTTACTGTTGTCCCAGAGTTCTCAGGCTGTCTGCATTTCTTTTCATTCCTTTTTCTTTTTTCTATTCTGTGGCAGCGAATTCCACCATTCTGTCTTCCAGGTCACTTATCCATTCTTCTGCCTCAGTTATTTTGCTATTGATTCCTTCTAGTGTATTTTTCATTTCAGTTATTGTATTGTTCATCTCTGTTTGTTCGTTCTTTAATTCTTTTAGGTCTTTGTTAAACATTTTTTGCATCTTCGTGATATTTGCCTCCATTCTTTATCCAAGGCCCTGGATGATCTTCACTGTCACTACTCTGAATTCTTTTTCTGGAAGGTTGCCTATCTCCACTTCATTTAATTGTTTTTCTGGGGTTTTATCTTGCTCCTTCATCTGGTGCATAGCCCTCTGCCTTTTCATTTTGTCTATCTTTCTGTGAATGTGGTTTTCGTTCCACAGGCTGCAGGATTGTAGTTCTTCTTGCTTCTGATGTCTGCCCTGTAGTCGTTGTTTTTTTTTCCTTGGCATCACTTACATTTTATTCCAATTTCCCTTGCCGAGAAAATGTTATTGCTTATCATTTCTTTGCTGCACTTTCATCTTTGTTGGCCAATTTCCTTTCCCAGTTATTCATTTTTGTAAAAATTGCACATGGGTTTATCACAGGATACTAGGAGTCAACAACTGTACTAATAACTACATATAATCTGTGCATAAACTGAATAACACACAGTGACCGCTTATTAACATACTCTGAAAGAAGTTATTTTATTGGCCAATGATCATGAATCACAGCCGTTATTTACGTGACAATTTATAGACTGAAGAGCTATCAAAGAATTCACTTTTTGCAATTACTTGGTTAATACATTATGGTAAATGAAATTTGAATTGTGTTGTTTGGAAATGGTATTATTTAACTAAAACATGGTGACTAAAATTCTTGTATATTGGAATGTTGGAAAGGAAGGACTGTTTGGCTGGAGTCCTGTGATGGTGTGGGGAGTGAGAGTTGAAAAGAAAATGAAAACCAATGATAACTTTAAAAATTTAAAGCGGAAAAATGGTAACATGAGTAAGTGATATAGAAATAAACAATAGAGAAATTGAGAAAAAAATGAAGTTATTGACTTTGAACCTCTTATGTTTTAGGTACTGAGGTTAATCCATGTGGAAATGTCTAGCAGCTGTTAAAATTTCAGTCTGTACCTCAGGAAATTTAGGAACCAGAGATATAAATTTGAACACCATCCATAAAGTGATGGTAAACGGAGTTAGGAGTTAAAATTTCTGAACTCAGACCTTTCTAAGAACTCACATGTATTTGGTGTGTGTAATAACAAACCAAGAGAAGGGTAGGTAGTAGTATATCGAGAGAAATAAGGGAATCCAGAAAATGCAAAGTTATGTGACAAAAGGAAGTGGGATTTTAGAACAAAAGTAACAGCAGCAATGACAAAAGGTATGTAATGGTAAGAAATGTTGCTGAGGAGTAAGACAAGTCCTAAGTGAAAAGCCATGATTTGATCTCCCATTTAGATTGTCAATGGTGATTCTTTAAGGGAAAACTCAACAGAATGCTGGGAGGTAGGAGGAGAAGGAGACTGGGAAGATTTGGTGAGTGGGCAGTGGACAGCTAATGACTGGCAAATGTGGGTTTGTTAGAAAAACAAAGAAAAGCTTGATAATACACCTGGAGATAAAAAGCATAATCCCCTTTCTTAGTGAAACTGAGGGCAATCATCAGTTAGATCCTTAAACTGTAACTTGCTTAATAAATAATATCCTACAACCTGCCCTTACTGACTAAGCTTGCATTTTTTTGAGGGGGGTGGTGGTGGAAGTGCAAAGTCTTAACCACTGGACCACCAGGGAAGTCCCTAAACTTGCTTTAATTGTTCTTGCAAAATGCATATCCTCTAAGCTTCACAGAGCTTAGACAATATATCACATGACTCCTTTAACCGCCCCCTATAGATAACACCTCTGATATATGGGTCGCTATAGTAACAGTTGCTTAAGTAGTTTTTCAGGAACCCGGAGCTAGTCTTGCCCAGTTCAAACCAATGGAGACCACCGACCATTCAACTGGGCTTGCACGAGGGCCCAATAAATGACCTTTTGATTTCAGAGTGTCAAAACTCCACCCTTAGATCATACTAATGGCACCATTTTCTGAACATTCATCCCATGAAGAAGCATGTAACTCAGATATGCCTTCTCAGAACACTGACTACTTCATCTTTTCCTTGCCTCCAGTCATCTTTCTCCATTCCTCAGACCACCCTGCTTCTCTGTCCCATAAATATCCCAAGCCTCTTGTCTTTGGGGAGGCAGATTTGAGACTTGTTCTCTGGTCTCCTTGCTTGGCTGCCTCAGGAACAAACCCTTTCTCTGCTGCAAACCTCTGCATCTCAGTGTTTGGCCTCCTGTGTGTCTGACAAATGTGCCTGGTTTGGTAACATTCGGAAAGGAGAGTGTATATTTACTGACAGAGAAGGAGCCAGTGAGTAGAGAGATAAAAATTGAAGAAGTAAGTTCAGAAGTGGAAAAGACTGGAGTTGAGAGAACAGGCTGAGTGTGATTTGGGCAATTCTTCCAGAGACAGGAAAGAGGAAGGAGATATCAAATAAGATTTTTAGGTGAAAAGGAAAGACTGGTGGACACTTTACTAGCATCTCTTTTCACCTTGAAGAGTAAGACTGCAGCATCAAGTTGAAAACTTGTAAAAGCTGAGAACGGTTTTTAGTACTCATTACAGGAGCTGATTAAACATATCTAGAAGAATTGCCCAGTAGATGTTTAACTTCTTCTG
This sequence comes from Physeter macrocephalus, assembly GCF_002837175.3. Classification (NCBI taxonomy): domain Eukaryota; kingdom Metazoa; phylum Chordata; class Mammalia; order Artiodactyla; family Physeteridae; genus Physeter; species Physeter macrocephalus. The sequence goes on from NC_041214.2 coordinate 126,644,412, forward strand.
GTAGGTTAGAGCACCTGAATTTGACCCACTGATACGATGAATTTTTTATTATTTTTTTTCTGTTACAATTCTTATCAACCTGAAAGTTGGATGGGAGAAAAGGAATGATAGTATTTCTAGAAGGACAGTGATATAGCAGAAAGTTAAGCAAGAAAGTGATCTCTGAGTGTCAGAAAAGGCACTGTTAAAAAGGATGTCTGAGTGAGGAGAGTAAAACCAGGTTGAAAAAATTGTGAATATATAGGAATTGGAGGACAGGATGATTGAAAAGATCAAGTTTATTAAGGAGTGGCAAGCAATTCTTAAAAAATTATCTTTACAGGTGTTCATTGAATGTTCACCAATGTCAAATACTTTATCTTCAAGTTCAAATACGTAATTACATTCAAACTCTAGGGTGCCTCTTTAAGCCCTGCATGTTTATCTCCTTTTCAGAGAATTATGCCAGACTGTTGGATCTTTGGTTTTTTTCCTCAGGAAGCTTTTTTTCTATGGGATTTATTTCTGACATTATTCAGTGTAACTCATTTTTGTTTCTTTTATATCAAATAGATTTTCCCACAGTTTTAAGAAAAAAACTTACTGTGTGAAAGGGAGATTTTGCCCTCCCCCTTTCTTTTAAAGAAATAAAACCTAATAACTTTGTGTCTTTTGGGGAATGAGCTGGAAGAAACAAGTTACAAGTATCTTTCCTTCTATTTAATTATTTCCATTGGGGTATGGTGTTTGATAAACTATGAACTGGGAATGAGTGTAATCTGTTCATGTTGTGAGTTTGGTGTGGGTATACATACATCAGTTCTATCAAGTGCTTTGGAACCACCTAGAGAAAGAAAATCCTTGCTCAAAAGGGGAAACCTAACATGGATTAAGTTTTGAGCTAATGTGCATAAAGAGAAGTTAATTCTTTTACAAATAGGATCACCTCCTAAACTGGAGATTGGTCAAAGAGCTTTCCTTAACTTATATCAGAATTAAATGTTAAAATCAAGAACTAGAATCTTGATACGTTCAAGAAAGGTGTAAATATAGTCACAATCAACCTGAAGACTCTGTATACTTGCTAAAGTTGTTAGAACAGTAATTTTTTGGATTTAACAACTCTATTCACCAATATGTCTTCTGGCCTAGGAAATGGAGAAATCTGTCCATAGCACTCTGAGGAGGCAGTGGAAGAAGAAAAGATAAGCATGCTGATGTAGCCAGCCAAGAGAGCTTGGCATAAGCAAGCTATGGCTAACAAGTGAATCTATACGTGAATATGTGCATGCAACATGTTTGTTTAAGTGCAGGCTCTAAAATTCTGAGTTCATCACAGTGAAGCACAGCAGTTCATACTTAGTCAAAAGTTTGGTTCAAAAGTGCTCTGACATCACAATTGCTAGTTATGTGCTGACTCAAACCACAAGGAACTGGTCTTCACTGTAAGATGCTTTTGAAATTCAAAAAGGTTTCTTTAAACAGCAAAGCTTCAATTTCCTGATTTTAATGGCTTTATTGTGGTTTATAGGATAATGTTCTTGTTTGTAGGAAACATACCCTCGTTTATTTAGGGGTGATGGGGCATCAAATCAAATCTTCAGGGGGAAAAAAATTATCTTTATTGTACTTGCAACTTTTCTGTGTGTTATTTTAAAATTTAAAAATATAAAAAATAAATGCATTAATGCAGTTTTAAGTAAAAACAAACAAAAACAAAACAAATAAACAACAAAAAAAACCTCTGCAAAGCTGATGAGCTGGTGAAGGGGTCTCGGGAGGACAATACTTTGTCAGTACTGAGGGGATTGAGAGTGTTTAAATTTGTGTACACCCCCATATTGATTTCCCATCCACCTGATTTCCAAACTTCAGTTTGCTCCTGCTAGCCAGTCCATGCTTCTGTCGTCCTGCCTTCAGACTTCTGATCTCTATCCCTCCTTTTGTACCCAAAGTCTGCCGGTTCAAAATCCACTTTGAATTTCCCTAAAGGAGACAATGTAAGAAAAGCATCTAGCATGTAGATGTGTATTGGTTTTTAATGCAACAGCTGAAATGAACTTTTATTTCTTGACCCTCTGATTTCCCGTTCTTCTGAACTCATAGCTTTTAACATTTCCCAGTGACTTATCTTTTTCAGGTGTTGTATTTCATTGCTATGATCATTTTATATATGGGTGTTTTGTCTCCCTAACCATATTATTATACAACCTTGAAGCTCAATTCCTTATATGCTATGGCTCTTTTTTTTAAATTCACAATGTAGTGTATTGTATAGTGACACAGAGAGTATGCTCAATTAATTTTTGTGTGAACAAATAGTTTTTGCCAAAGAAGAGAGAATTTTCTCCTAAACGTATCATTTATCCTCTTGATATTTTGCCTACAAAAGGCTCATGCAATGTAGTTCACCAACTCTGAGGTACTGAAATGATAATCTAATTTTAATTATGCAGTGTTTCAAACTGTGAAGGCTGATAAGATTTAGCTATTTTATTTTGCAGGTGAGGAAAAAAAAATGTTTACTCATGACTTTAACTTCTGAAGACAATAGAGGAAACAGTAGCAACAACCAGGACAAAAGCCATGTAACACTTATGCAGGGTTGTCATCTACCCCAAAATACGTTGTCTGACTTTCCTACCCTGACTGTGGAAATTTAGTTTATCTGAATTTTCTACAACACAAATTTGAGGCATAGGAATAATTTCATTACTTTTAAACCTAAGTCACTTTCATACTTAATTCTTCATAAAAATGTTTTCTGGGTTATGAAAAGAATTAGAATTTCTTATGTTTGGCCTGTCTTACAGTAAAGAGGTAGAAAATAGAATTAACTGAAATAAAATGGTGTGTTATGTGTCACTTTAAATTATTCATTTTTTTTTTTTTTATTGAGCTTGAGTTTTTCCTCATGACTGACCTTCAGATGCTTCTAAATATCTTTCTGCCACAGAACTGAGTAGACTAGCATCTGGCCTTCCTAGGTTATGAAGTACAAATTGAATTGGCTCTCTTGGGGCTTAAGCCTAAGGTCACTGAGTGTCTTTTAATGGAGATTTATGAATTGAATAGTCACAGCTTACTCTTTTAAAGTTAACATCCACCTATAATCAAAGTCCATTTATGCTCTGGCCTTGATAATTTTAGTGATGACTTTATTACAAGCTGATTCTAGCAGTACTTTTGGCAAATTCTGATGCGAAATAGAACTGAGCAATGTAAAAAATAGCATACTAAATAGTCAACATTTGGTGACATTCTTTTAAAAATGCCAAGGCAATCATTCAAGAAACATACTGTGTTCTAATAGTGTACTGACAGCACAATGCCAGCTGTGTGTGATTCATCATAGATTCCCAATATCATGTTTCTGAGCACTATGGCGGTGGGTAAGAAATATAAAATACGACACTTTCCCTCAAATAGCTTCGAATCTATTTGGGGAAACAAAACAAGAGAATGGCTATATGTTTAAAATTGAGAGAGGGGAAAAGTCGTGGTAAGATGGAATATTTAAAATGATAATTTTTTGGGGGGGAAAATGGATTATAATTTGTCCACAATACAGGGCAGACTTCAGACCCATTGATGGAAAAAGCACAGTCAATTGAAGCAGATGAAATAGCATTAGTGAAGACCAAAATGTGAGCATGAATATCATATGTCAGAGGACACAGGAGGGCAACAGCCAGAAGAGAATAGACCATTCTTAGTGGGGCGTGGTGGTGAACAAGGCTGAAGATGTAGATTAACAAAGGACTTAATACAACTGAATAGTGCACCTAACGGAGAATCAATACAGTGTATGTTCTTGAGCAGTGGAATTAGATACTGACATCATTCTTCTGCAAAGATTAATCTGATTGATGCATTAAGATGATTGAAACAGGAGAGAGGCGAGAGTGAGAGAAAATAGAGATTTCCAACTCAGAACTACTGCTGAGAAAAAGGGAATGGAGAAGAATTTATAAATATAAAAGACATTTTAAGGAAGAAACAATTGAGCACTATGACTTAGCTGAAGAAAATGGAAGTGAAAATACAGTCAGCAATATGCCAACCTTACAGATGACCAAATATCTATGAATAATAAAAACGTTCAGTGTGTTTACTTAGCTCTGCCACCTTGACTGTTCAATGAATTTATTCATTAAAAGGTAGTGTATCAATGTCCAGCCAAGTATGTAGGAGGCTAGCAAATAACAGGAACGTGGCCTCACCTGATGCTGCTCTCAGCCAAGGGAATGAGTACCCATTATGTTTTACAGACTGCCCTTCATGACTGTTAAACAGGGATCAAATCTTTTTCATTTATGACATAAAGCACTGCAGTTTCCCAATGCTGATGATTCTTTTACCCTTGTGCAAAACCCCTTCTTTCTTTGAGTTTCCTGCCACACTCTATCCCACAGCTGTCATTCGCCAATCATCTATTACTCTCGAAAAATGTGGAAGCATTGATACCTTAGACATTGCTTCCCTGACACTAAGATCTGACATGAGGGTCTGCTGCTTCTCTGAAATTTTGAACTCCAGCATACCTTGGTATGACCACAATCTCTCATTCTTTCAATCTCTCTCACACCTGCATTCCTAAGGCCAGTAATTTCCTAATGATCATCAGCTACTTTTGCTTTCACCAGAAATACATAACATATCCTCAACTCCCTTGCAAACCTCCCGTGATACCACAAAGCAAAACTCCAATCCTGAATTTATGCCGTAATTTACCACCTCCCCTTACCTACTTGAGATACAATATAAAAATGGCCATGCTCTTGTTGGCTCTTACTAAGACTAGATTTAAGAACAGAAAAGCTAGTTCCGTGACCTCCCCTGATGGGCCCCCCTCCCCCTCCCACTGTAGGCAACCCAGTGGCCCTGGGCCCGTGCAGTATTTCACTTCTTAACTGTATCGGACCTAGACTGAGTTTCAGTGACTAGGTGGTCGTGATTTCAGCCAGTGGACTTAACAGGAGGCAGCAGAGTGGAGAAGAGTCTCCCCGAGGCTGGCAACGCCCAGGGAAGCAACTGTGGCAGTCCTGCCCCTTTGCAGAGGCGCGCTGTATTGAGGCCATCACTCCCCGCCGGGTGTGGGATTGCAGGAGGGAGAACACCGAGCGCGCTAACTCCCCAGGGGAAACTCGCTACGCACAACCTTCATCTTCCACCATCTTGGAGGGTTGCCCTCGCAAGGAAGCATCGCTGCAGTGCCCGGATTTGCCCCGCCCACGGTAGCGTGTAGGCGTGGCTGATGAGGAACCTTGCGAGACCTCAGTAGCCCTAGGCCTCTTTACGGGCAGAAAGGTTAGGCGGAGGTTTCGGGAGGAACCGTTAGGGGCCTGGCCTGCCCACTGCCAGAACGCAGAGTCTCTGCCTCAGCTCGGGGCCAGCAGCCTGGGTGGAAGAGACGGTCCGCCGCCAAGGGCTTGGTGGCAGAGCAGTTCTGCGGCTCTCTTCCTCCCTGTCTCCGGGCCTGGCGCGGGGTGCCAGTCACCCCGAGCTTTCCCTGCACTGGCGTGCCTCCAAAGCTCGCTTCTGCCCTGGCTACAGCTCAGTGCCCCCTGCTGGCTGGCACTTTTCTGCTGCTTGGAAGAAAAGAAGTAAGTGGAAGCCATGTGCCTGCCTTGGCCAGGCTGGAGGCAGAGGCACCTGTCCGGGGAAGGGAAGGGGAAATGCGGGGCTTCTGGGGGCCGGACTGGCTTAGAAACATGTACGGGGAGGGAACAGAGAACAAACCTCCTCCCCGGAGAGTCATGGCCTGTGTTTGAGGTGTTGGGGAGTAGCAGGCGTGTGAATTGGTCTGCACCTGGCTCTTACCTTGGGCCAGGCCCATGCGGAGAGGTAACCTGGCCAGACACACGGCGGCCTGCCTGGGAGGGTGGCCCCTGCACCTGTGGGCCTGGGCCTCCCAGCGCCTCCCCAGGGCTTTCCTGTCAGTGCCAAGGAGCTTCCTCAACCAGCCTGGCCAAATTGCCACGTGCCATTTGCCAGCATGTGGGAGCTCCGTGTGTGTCTGAGAGAGTGTTTGTAGAACTGGATAGTCTCTTTCAAAACGGCCCCGGCAAGGGAAAGGAGTGTTCCCTCCAGCGCCCAGATAGCCTCGGCTGAGGATCCGGGCCACTGAGAAGATTCTGTTCAGCTGGCCAACTTGTGTCATCAACTCAAAATAACACAGATGGTCACGCCTGCTTGTAGCCCCCCATCTCCTCTCCATCCCCCCGGTATTTGGCTATCTATGATGATCTGGCCCATCTTCTTCCTGGAGGCCCAGTGCCGTGTTCCTCTGTCAGCTTGCGAGGAAGCCACAGACTCAGTCTCCCCAAGTCAGACTTCGCTCTTTGTCCTGGGACTTGTCAGCATTCACAGAAGCTGCGTGCAGGGTGGTCAGGATGTGTGGGGCGGTTGGGGCCCTTTCCCATCCTCTACCTCAAGTCCAGCTCTCAGATGATCCCTTTGGCTGTAGCCTCCATCAGGGTTTTGACGTTTGTGATCGTTGATACTTGCGTGTTTTGCGAAGTGGACTCAGCTGCGCACAGAGAGCAGGTTGTCAGCGGGGCTGGCGGAAGACCCTTTCCCCCTTTCCCAACCAAAGAGACTTCCTAGGATTTGTAGACATCAATCCCGAGTCATCCGAAGGGGAAATGGGCAGGTGGGCAAGGGGGAAAGAAGGGCGGGTGTGGCCACTGCACAAGACGGTGCTGGTTTTGGTAAATTGGGAGCAGGCATAAGGGAAGGTGTTCCGCAGGCAAGGCCCCGGACTACTGGGAAGGGGCGTCCTCATTGCACACCCTGCCCTGCCCTCTGTGGGGTGGGTAGGGTCCGTGAGAATGTGCGAGCCTTCCTCTTCTGTATATAGAGTGAGCCACTTGTGCGCTTGTTGCTGCTCTTGTGACTTTTGTTTGTTTTTGCGGTACGCGGGCCTCTCACTGTTGGGGCCTCTCCCGTTGCGGAGCACAGGCTCCGGACGCGCAGGCTCAGCGGCCATGGCTCACGGGCCCAGCCGCTCCGCGGCATGTGGGATCTTCCCAGACCGGGGCACGAACCCATGTCCCCTGCATCGGCAGGCAGACTCTCAACCACTGCGCCACCAGGGAAGCCCTCTTGTGACATTTTTTGTACACTGGTTTGCTACTTGTGGCAGGAAGAAAGAAAACGAAGAGTCATTTCAAGCCAAGCTGTTGTTTTGGAAACCTGCTTTCTTTCGGTGTCGGTTTTGTATTATATTTGAAAGAATTCTTCGTTTCTGTTGGTGTTAGTGTAGTAGAGAGAATCAGATAGTCTGACTTGTGATGTTTTGTGCTAGGAAATTGGCAGTGCCTCTGTCGTCCCGCCCTCCTGCACCCTAATCCTTCCTCATTCCCAGGGTGGGATTGCTATGCGCTGGGCAGACCCCTTCCGTCACCTGCTCCCACAGTGGCTCCCGTTCGAACCGGTCTTGTGATCCCCCCGAAACAGCTGCAAGGAACAGTTATTTTTGCCAAGCTGGCTCTTGGGTGCTTTGTTCCCCCCACCAATTTGCTCACCTCTTGGGACATTTTGTAATGTTTTCAATGCTTTGTAAAACCTTTTGACTCTACCAAAATGGTTTCTGTGGTCACCTTTGGAAATAACTGGTCATTAATTTGTGTACTTAGCATTCTGAATTTTAGTCTGAGGTGTTTCTGTTGTTGAAGATCGCTGAATGAAAAGGAGCCCTCACCCTGGGGCTTGCTGTTAAATGTTTCCGTCATTTACTGTTATTAAAAGATTTATGAGGAAAAGAATAGACGTGATCTTTAACCTCAGTGGAATCCTTATATCCAAGAATACATCTAGAGAAGAAAATAAAGCTGAATGTTTTCGACTTTTAGTATCTTTACGCACTATCTGAAAAAAACAAAAAGCAAACTACCAATGGCTGTTTCTCTAATTTCTCACGCAGTGAGCCCTGCGTGTGTGCATGTTGATGTGTATACATGAGTGTGTGTTTCTTTTCAGGGAACAACACAGATTAAATAAAAGAGGAATCAATTTGCTTATTTTACTGTAAACCAATCCTCATTTCCTCAAACATCTTTTACTTAAGTTTCTGCCCCATGAATCTCTAGTTTTATTCAATATATTTTCCTTTTTCCCCTAAAATAAAAATGTCCCAAGGTTTTCCAGATTACGTGTTGCATTACAAAGGGATTTAGCACTTGCAAACTTTGCTCCGCTGTTTAGCAAAATTTTAGATAAATGAAAAAAATAAAGATAAGTGTTAGGTCCTATGTGCATATTTATTTGTGGATTACACATTATACCAAATGAAAATATAAAGATAAGAAAGGCACTTCAAATGTAGCATCATATTTATACTTGTCTGTACCATTCTGAGAATTACAATGTTCTTTTACTTAAGCAAGCCAAAATCCCAACATGTTTCCTTGATTCTCTCATCAGAAGGGATTAGCATACAAGTTTTCTTGACCTGAAAAGTAACCTTTAACTGACAAATGCATGTAAGGAAATGAAAACCAGCAGTGTTTCTACTCTTATCCATTTTTTTCTGATCTCTTCTGATGTAAAAACATTTCTGGGTTCAAAAAGCTATTGTTTTATATCTGCATACGTTAAGGAAAGTTTTAAATAATTAAGGTGTTTCCTGAAGTGAGCATACATGTAAATTTAAAATTTAAGGCTAAGCAATAAAATATTCTCTCTGAATTAAAGTGAACTTGCTGACATGATTCATTAAATCCTTAAAAATAATTCAAACTTCAAGAATTTTTACTAATGAATATTTCCCATATACCTTGCAAATTAAGTTGGAAAAGTCTACAGAGAAATGGCTATCAATATAGAAATGCTGATAAGGCATGCAGATTCATGATTTTACTCTAAAAGTTCATTAACACATGAACTAGACATGGTTGTATATGTTTTGAGTATATAATTAGGAACCTCACAAAGCCAGTGATTTCACACAGGTAGATTTTCCATTTTTCTAAATGTACCCTTAAATTCCCCAAGACATACGTTTATTGAAACAGTGTTACCAAAGGAAGCAGACAATGTAAAGATCAGAGATGGATTTCTCAGAAATACCAAAGTTTCATGCAGTTTTGTCACCTTTCATTTGGCTTGATGACACCAGCCAAATAAAGTCAGCCTCATGAATGGTTCAAAAAGCAATTGAACAGTATCAAGAAGTTAGAAATTCCACGGAGACAGGTACTATATACTTATTCACTAAGTAATAATTTTCCGAAAAAATAAACTCTCATTTTTGCATAGTTATAAATTATTCATTTTAACTTGATTTAGATATAACAATATTTATAACTCTGAAGATATTAAATTGATTATTAGATTTTAGATTTTAAAGAGATTTTAAAATTTCTTAGTTAAAAATTAAGATAATGATGTACAGAGATGTGGATAATGTGAGTTTCCCTAGATCAAGCAATTTGTAGTGAAATTAAGAATAGGAGATATCTTTTTCTTCCAGGGAAAAAAGAAAAATATATTTATTAAATGCTGGGTTTTTAATAGGACACTGGCTAGGCATTATATGCTCATTTTTGTAACTGAAGTGACTGAAACTCAGGTAACTATCCAAAAATTATATGGTTAGTGAAAAGGAGGAGCAGGGTTTTGAATTCAGGTTTGCTTGACCCTGAAGTATAGTCCTTCCACTCTAGCAGATTTCCTCCTACTTCTGCTACTTTTCTGTGATACTACAGTATATGCAATTCAGAAGTATTCATTGTACAATTATTAAATAGCAAATACATACAGATTTATGATGAATATGTTATACACTAGGACAACATTTTGGGAAAGCAAATTGGCAGTAAGCATCAGATACCTATAAAAGTAATTGGGGACAAACTTTCTGGAAACTTCCTACCCCAATACATTGGAAGGGCCTGCCTTTTACTGGACACAGCTAGAACCAGGTGCATGCATGTAGTTAAAAAAAAAAAATTCAATGACACTTGTTAATGATGGTAAAGAAGACTTTTTTCAAAGGATAGAAATAGGAACCATGGCACTACGGTCTTGCAGTGGGAGAGAAAGACTGGGCTCAACTCCGAATACAGCATGGGTAAGTGGGAATTCGACTCCTCCACAGTCAAGGTGAGATCCAATGCAACCTCCAGGCCTGGGCTTGATTGTCTCAGGGAAATCCCACAGTGATTAGTTCAGTGACCCAGACCTAAGTCAATCAGTGAATGGCCTTCCGCCGGCCACAGGGCTCAGGTACCAGGATTAACATAATTCATGAGGGTGAACTTGGAGAGTTTTTCTGGGGATGACAGGAAAGAAGTCTTCTGAGTTTTTGTGAGAGAGAAATCAGGGCGAAAAAAATTTGTTCTCTGCTCTGCCACACATCTTGATTTGTGGACATGTGAAGTCTGGTACTGCTAGCGGCATTTTGTGATCATAAAGCAAGCTGGTCCTCAACAAGGACCAAGTTTAGCAAGTGGCTAAACCCGTGAAGGGCACAGCTGAGGAACTGCAGAGAAATGAAACCAGCACCACTGTATTAAAGAGAACTGAAGTTTGTCCTGCCACTGGGTATCCGGCTATCTAAACAAATTTATTTGTAGCCTTTTCTTCTGTTATTTATACTGCAAAACATCCTGAGACATGAAGCTTTAATTACAATATCATTACAGCCAATATAGATGCTCAACCAAAGGGGAATGGAGAATAAGTTTAAAAATATCCACTCAGAGAACTATTCTGTTTAGTAACATTAAATGTTATTATCATGAAGACTATGTAGCAATAGGTTACTTTTAAGGTTACAAATAAATTGTTTGTTTACATTTTATTACCTGAACTATCAGTCAGCATCTGGCAATCATATTGTGTATCATATAGTCTGACATTAACACAGTTAGGCTTCAGTTGTCTGACATCATTGGGATGAGATATTCCACAAAAGGGTCTACCCAGAATACTCATGCTTTATTTTTAAAGTAAGCTAAGTATTTTTATGGGAATATTTGTATGATGTGTTAAATACTTCCTGTCTTATTGGAGGAGAGCACATAACAATGTTTTCTTAATGACTGTGTGTCATCATTGTGCATATCAATTTTATAGTGTATAGTAAAGTAATTATTTGAGGAGACGTTTGCCTCAAGATGCTATGCCCTTTAAAGTCTTGGGTCAGTTTGTTGTATTTACTTTTTATAATTACTTTGTGTATTTTATGGTTTCTCTGACTTGTCCCTCTCCCATCAGCCTTTCAGCTGTCATTTCTTGCTGCTCTTTGATGGCCTGCCAATATAGTCATGCCCCCTACTGATTTTCTGCTTCTAACCTGTTTTAGATTAGAAAGTCAAATAGGCACACTTTTTAGAACTGTGTTGAAAGAAGTCTAGACTTTTTAGTAAGAAATTTGTCTAACATATCAAGTTCTGGAACAGAACATTGAGCTCTTTTGTTTGGACTGTACAAATACTTCAAGACAGATGGAGTCAGGAAAAACTTTCACACCATTTTCTAATTACAAAATAAAGAGCTCACTTGTGTGTGGAAGGAATTCTTCTGTTAAATCTCTTAAAATTAATGGGATTGTTTTGAACAATATTTACATTGAGTTAATTTGAATTTTGCCCTGAAGTAGCCTTGTTGCCAAGTGACATATAAATTTTAGATCTGTGATGAGTCTTCAGCTAAAAAGCTCGTTAGTCAAGATGACATGATTCTTCAGTTTACCGAGTGCACACCAGCTTCAGTGGTGTTGCTTAGTTGTTCCTAGCTAAGGACGGAGCTGGTCTGTTATCAGTACAATGTTTTTGTAGTGCTGGGATTTCCTATATGAAAACATCTAAGTAAACATGTTCCTTTCCTGTCCCTAAAATTACACATTTATTCAGCTGAATGGGTTTTTGAAAGAAAAATGAACTATTGACTAAATATTTTTAAAATCTGCAGTACTTTGAATTGACTTTATCTTGAGTCTCAATGGATAGTATTTATTATGACATCAATTTGAAGCACCAAGAAGACCATATGGAAATGATACCTAAAATGTTTTCTTGATGCTTTAAATACAGTTATTTTTATAGTTATCTTTAATGTATTTACTTTGCTTAATAGCAGCTTTTAGCCATTGTTCATCCATCAGCTAAGGCATATAATGTATTGTTTGGTGTAACAGTGTCATTAGAAGCAAATCTTTACTATCTTAATTTGCTAACTCCAGTTTTGCAGTTTTTAACTGCAAATGCCTATTTTTAAATAGGATCATAGAGAAAACATTTCACTTGGAGAAATTATGCCAGAATTAAAATAAATTTCTCAATTTTCCTTTTTCAAGAAGGATGAAACTTTGTTTTGAGAAGTCTCGTAAAGTTTGAGCCTCTAAACACAAAAAAGGAGGAGGAAGATTCTAGAGCTCTCTGGTTTATAAGGAAGGTATTTGCTTCATGGGAAATTTCCCTCAGACTCAGTCCATATGGATTATCCTTTAAAATGTTTTCATCAGTTTAGCCTTTCTGCCTTTGATTGAAATGAGCCTCACCCTTGAATGTTGCTGAATTTATAGCTCTAGTAAAACAAACTCTTCTGGCATTTCCTACACACAATTGGCTTTCTTAGCTGCTAAAAAGATTTGAGCTACAGTACTTTGCTTCATTATTAAAGACATACGATGCCTGTCGTACAGATTTCCCCTTGGGCAACAGAGCTGATAAAAGAGTAAAGAATTTCAAGAATCTGTATGTATCTCGAAAATAAGTCCCAAGGTATCTTTCTTCATTTTTTTTAAGTTGTAGGAAAGCTTGCAAAATAATTTCCATTTTTATTTAGCTTTGTACTTATTGTGAAGCTGTGTGAGAATACAGCATTTACCAGATGAAATTATTTACCTTATGAAATAAACATATGTTATTTTACCTTTTTGGCCACAGTTGGTGATGGTAATGAGACCTTCCTAAAAATGGGAATTTGATGTCAGTCCTAATCAGAATCCTGACTGCAGGTATATATTATTCCAAAGGGAGCAAATGTGGTTTACTCCTGAGTGTTTCACATTCTTCAACTCTTGAACACTCTTGAACACTTTCTTCATCCCAGGTAAAAATTTTTGCACAGTCGGTTGTGAAGTGTTAAGGGTGACAACTTACATCCATCCTAATGCCTTAACGTCAGTCCAGTGGTTCTGTGATCAGAATGTCATTGTATTAAATCTATCAAGTTGCCAGGCCCCTTGCAAGCAACTTGGAAACAGAGCATGCAAGTTGCAATGAGATACTTCGTGTTTGTACGTCAGGGGAAAAAGGCAATCTTAATCCAGATGTGCTCTCATGCACTGGGCTACGTAGCTTCCTGCAGGTATATAAAATGGCCGAAAGACTCCTTTTGTTAGTGCAAAGGATGGCAGCTGAAATAAAGAGGGGGGATGGACAAGGGTAAGACATCTGCTAGAAATCAGCCTTGAAGCAGGAGCTGGCAGTGTTGCAGAGCAGTTTTTCAGCTTCTGCAGAGTTGGCCATTGACAGACTTGGATCTAAATGTCACAAGGGAGAAAAGCACATTCTAGAATTTAGCATTGAGTCCTTTAACTGTCTAAGTCGTAGGTGATAGACCTATACAAAGAAAATATTATAGCTATACAGATAAAGTGCTATAGTTGTAACTGTAAAAATCTGTTATCAATAAATACAGAATTTTATTCATGATATGGTCCCCAAATTTGCAGAAATCCCTTTGGGTCCCAGCCCTGAGCCAGCACGTCATAAAGAGTCACGGTCATAGGAAGTGTTCAGTAAGTACTTGTTAACATAACAATTTCAGATTACTGCTTAACTTGTCTTGCCCAAGTCTGTCGAACGATTGGCTATAGAAAATGCATTTCTTAACTTACTTTTTGTCTAAGTATAAGGCTGAAGTAGACTCTAAAGAGAAAGTATATAACAGACCTTTTAGTTTTATAGGGGAAGAAATTTGGGCCCATAGAAGTAGAACATTTTGGTAAAAGTCACAAACAGAGAAGGTTTACAGAAGGCAGGACTAAAAATTAGGTCTCTTAAACCTCAATATTGTGCTCTCCACTCTTTAAATAATTGGAATGCATCCATATTTTTGACTATGCTAAGGGATTAGAGAATAATTTTTATATATTAGTCTGAAAATAATAAACAGTGTTTATTGAGCATGTTATTTGACAGGCACTATTCTTTATATAAATTATTTCAGTAAATCCTCAACAATCCTATAAAGTAACATTATCTCAATTTTACAAGTAATATTACATACATAAGGAATATTTATATGTTTATTCCTATATATAAATATGTATGTCTATTTCTATCTCTGTCTCTCTCTCTTTCTCTCTCATCTATCTGTTTTTGTGTCTACAAAAAATAAGTAAACGCAGAACTGGTTAAGCACGTGTGTAGTCTATGTAAGAAGACTCACTCTATTTCTCTCCATAAAACAACACAAATGGCCAGTAGTTAAGCTTAAGCAAAGAGCAATCAAAATGCTAGGATTGAACAACAGTATCTCAGAATATACAACACCTTTATTTCAAAGACAAACAAGCAATACAAATAAACACATGTAACTTACTGTCTACCTAGTATTTTAGCAAATATACACACATTTCCAAATATTATTATTTTTTTTGTGGTATGCGGGCCTCCCTCTGCTGCGGCCTCTCCCGTTGCGGAGCACAGGCTCCGGACGCGCAGGCCCAGCGGCCATGGCTCACGGGCCCAGCCGCTCCGCGGCATGTGGGATCCTCCCAGACCGGGGCGCGACCCCGGTTCCCCTGCATCGGCAGGCGGACGCGCAACCACTGCGCCACCAGGGAAGCCAAGCCCTCCAAATATTATTATTAAAGATCTTTATTATGCTAAAAATTCTCGGTTGAGTCTTGAAAAACTTAGCTAAGATGTAACTGGAGAAAATGGAAAGTTTTGTAAAATTAAGAAATGTGATCATAGTTGTCTTTGTGGATCCACAATAGAAAATATTTACATAAACACAGTGAGACAAACAGTAAATATGCTGAATCAAATACTGTAAAATAACTCCATTCAGTTACTGGGAATGGAATATGGGTGGTGGTAACAAAAATGGAAAGCCCAATCTTCAGTCATTATGACAGGCAGGTAGTAGATACTGTAAGTAGATTATTGAACAGTTAACTCTGGAGTAAAAACAAGGGGAAAAGGTAATTATTTTCCCATTACTGTGTTTACATCTGCTCTGTCAGATCTCCTTCCCCTTCCCCTAAGAAAAAGCAAACTGTGACTTCTTTTTAGGTAGATGTCCAGACCACTCCAACTTAAACCTTCAGTATCATCTCTAGTTCATAGTTTTCCCTCTCCTCCAAGGTCAGGCTGTCCTGAACTAGCCTCAGAGACCTGCACTGGAGTATTATAGGATCTGTCCTTTCACTGTCCCCCCTACTCTCTCCCATCCTCCATACTTCCTGGCTTCTTGGTTAGGGGGGATGAAAGGGGTGAAGAGCTTAGGGCAAAAGTGGCAAAGGTCTTATGTCATTGGTGCTTTTGTATTTCAGTCACTGATATCTCATATGTGGTAGGCTGGCTCTCTTGGAGATCATGTTAGAGGTTTTCTGGGGGGACTGCAGTAATCTCCAACCTGAACGGTTGCCTATATTGACTAATGTGCCCTTTGGTGATGTGACCTGACCCCTACAGACTGGACACCATCTGTACCTGGTACAGAATAGCCATTCTGAGATGTCCTTTGTATTCCTTCCTTGATTTTGTGTGAGATCCCCTGTTCCTAAGAGCTCTGCCCTCTTATCTCTTCATCTATTTCCTTCCTTGCTTGAAGCACATCCTGAAAGAGCTTCCTATGATAGGCCGCTTCAGAATTAGATTGTTTGACTTCTTCCATGTCTGAAAATGGTTCTTTTCTACCTGCTCACTTTATTAACCAGTTTACTGAGTATAATTTTAGGTTGAAAGCCTTTTCCATCAGAAATGTGAATGTGGTAATCCCCCATCTTCTCGAGCAGGAAGGAAACAGAGAAATGGCATGAGGACTCGAGCTCTGGCTTCTTTGGTTTCAATCTTACTCCTGATTCCTGCCAGGACTGACTATATTTTTCACAGAGAAAAATTCAGCTTTTCCAATCCTATAAAATTTGATTACTTGATTTATAGGTGTCGTAGATTACTAGTCACAAATGGCGATCCATGGCCTTAAGGTCTTTTTGGTTTTTTGACACTTAAAAAAAATATTGTTAAGCACATAAATTTTTATTTTTCACTGAAGAAAAACTTAAATATAAGGAAATGCAAAGACCTTAGATACATAGTTCAATGAATTTTGAAAATGTATACTCCCATGTATTCAACACCCCGGTCAACGTCAGGAATACCTTCAGTTCTCTTCAAATTAATCTCTACCTGACATAAGCAACCACTGTTCTAACGTTACCATCATAAGTTAGTATTTTTATAGTCTTCTTCTCTTGCCAATTTATCTAAGTCAGACATAATAAAAACATTAAGTGTTTACTGCTACCCCCCAAAAGCTCTGTCTCCTCACTGCAGAATGATGGCTCTTTATTGCTACCCATCTTATAGAATCCAAGTCAAAAAGAGTATATCAACCACAGTTTTCTGTTTCCTTTTCTCCTTTATCCTATCTAAGGTAAGACAGCTGGGAGAGTAAGTGAATTGGTGCAGGAAGATATTTTAATTTGGGAAGAAAAAAGAAAGCCCTTGGATATAGTTGAGCCTGAAACACAAGTGATATTATTAGGGATAGGGCTAGGGTTAAGCTAAGTGCCATGATGGGTGTGCTTCAGAGCAACTATCTACTCCTGAACTTTACAGAAAGAACTGTGTTGTATGTAATCTTTTGTGTCTGGTTTTTCTTTGCTCAACATAGTATTTTTAAGAGATTCATTCATTGTGTTGAGCGTATCAGTTTATTTTTTAATATTAATATTATTGTTGAATAGTCTTCTAATATATGACTATACTACACATTGTTTTTATGTATTCCTGCTAAGCAACGCTTAACCTGTTTCCACTTTGGGAATACAGTTGACTAAAACTGCTATAAACTTTATGAGTTTTTGTGTATAAAATAGATTTTTTTAATTTCTCTTGGTAAATATCTGCAGAAGGAATTTCTTTGACATAGGGAAATTAATGTTTAGCTTTATAGGAAATGCCAAACATATTTTCAAGGTGGTTTTACTGTTTTACCCTGTCACCAGCAATGTGTGAGTGTTCTAGCGGCTCTACATCCTTGCCAACATTTGGTCTGATCAATTCCTTCAATTTTTTTCTAATTGATGTGATGTGGTATCTCATTGTGGTTTTAATTTGCATTTCTCTGGTGACTAATGATATCGAGGATCTTTCCATGTGCTTATTCTTTTGTGAAGTATCTTTCAGTATTTTACCCATTTAATATTTTGTTTTTCTGTTACTGAGTTGTAGGAGTTTAGATATTCTGGATTCAAATCATTTGTTAGGTATACATATTACCAATATTGTTCCAGCCTTTTCATTTTCTTGATGAACAGACATTTTTAACTTAAAGTCCAATGTATTGTGTTTTTTCTCTCTTGTTAATGCTTGTTTTGCCTTTTCTCAGAAATTTTTATTTACCCAAGGTTCCAGGAAATATTTGTCCATGTTTATATCTAGAAATGCTATAGTTTTGGTTTAATGTTTTAGGTCTATGACCATCTTGAATTAATTTTTATTGTGAGGTAATGAATAAAGTTAATATTTTTTCATACTTTTATTCCATTTTTCCAGATCATTTGTTGATAAGACTTTTCATTTCCTATTGAATTGCTTGACTGTGCCTTGTGAAAAAGCAGTCTATTTCTGGATTTTCTTTTCTCTTCCACTAATCTATTTGTCTATCATTCTACCAACATTGCCCTATCTTGATTACTGTAGCTTCATAGCAACAAGCAAACAAACAAGAACAGTATATATTTCCTCATTCCTGCTTTCTGGTGTGCCACATTTGGACACATGCTTGGTCTTTCGTTAAGGACATAGGATAAAAGATTTAGCTGTCTTTACATTTTTATACCTAGTAACTTAAAATTCCAACGACAGTGGGCACATCACCAGACTCCTAAAATATAGCAAGAGATAATTTGACTATTTACTTCGTTAGTGCATAATAGGTAACATCAGTGATCTCCTGGGGTAGACAAATTCGAGCTTTCTCATATCCCACTTTGACTCAGTCAATTCAAAAGTTTATACTTTACCCCACTTGCAAGTATCAGTTTTTGCAAATTTGAATCTTTAAACTTCAAGTGACAGGCTCCCAATTATAAACTTGCTTAAAATAATAATAAATACAAAAGGTATTATTAGTTTATATAACAGAAAAATCCAGAAATAAGAGAGCCAGCTTTAGGAAGAGTTATATCCAAAGAGTATCAACAAGTGCTTCCTCGGTCTCGCCCCTGTCCCCCACCCATCTTTTATTCTCTATGTTGGCTTCATTCTCAGGCAGGCTTTCACCATACAGAGGCTGTTGGCAGCTCTTGGCTTATTAACTTAGCTTCTCTTTCCATGGATTTCTAAAAGAGTCTAGGGCTTAACTCCCTGGCTCAACTAGGGTCATATAACAGGCCTTGAGCTATTCATTGTAAATGTGTTTGACTGGGTATAGCTACTTCCCACCCCTCAGAGCAGGATGGAATGGGGCCAGATTTACCTGAATTACTTCGCAAAGAAAAATAGAGTTCTTAATTGCCAAAAAAAAAAAAGGAAAATACATGCGAGCAGACAAAAACAAGAGACTATTACTACAGTTCAGAGATATCAAAGAGTTGAATTAGATGACCAGGCTGAAGTACTTATTTTTAAAAGAAGTCTCATTTCATAACTTTTCATTCTACTCTTTACCTTCTGTCCCAGGGAACAAAGACACCCAGTTTCTTCTTGCAACGTAACTCAAGGGGTCTTGAATATAAAGTGAATCCTCAAAGTTTATCAGAGAACACTGAAGCCTTATCATGTCTGTCTTATCAAAACTTCTGACACAGGACTTCCCTGGCAGTCCAATGGTTAAGACTCCGTGTTCCCATTGCAGGGGGCACAGGTTCAATTCCCTAGTCGGGGAACTAAGATTCCACATGCTGCATCCAAAAGATTTAAAAAAAAAAAAAAAGAAAGAAGAAAACTTTTGACACATGTGGTTGGATATCACACAATGTATATCTTTTGACTTTTCAATAGCATTTCCTGGCCACTAATGATAGTCGTGTAAATGCATTGCTGTGCTATAAGCAGTTCTAGGCTGGGTTCACTAGTTTATAATATAATTTCTCTGAATGAAAGAAATTTTAGATAAAATAATTGGCATTCTGATCTCTGAAAGTATGCTTCATTTTTATAGTGATTAAAAAAGTCCATTTAGCTGATTTGTCAGCCTTGTAAGAACTTGCTGTTAGAACCTCATCAGAGTTCTTTGGAGAAGGGTCATTTTATATGGGTAAAAGGGGAGGAGAGTTTAAATCTTTTTAATAGTTTTTTAGTCTCTGATACAAATCCCCCAAAGTCCACATGTAAATTAACTCCAACATTTCCTCAAGATTAAGCAAGCTTGTTTTAACATCACCATTTGACCTCTGGGGGAAATGGCTTTACATTTCTTTGGATCAATGTGGCTACAACAATACGTCACTGTCCTCAGGATACTCTAAGTGTTATCTTCTAATACCATTGCTTAATAGAGACATGCTAGAAAATGAATCATCACACACTTCAATAACCATCTTTGTTTAGTTTTAAGAACTTGCCTTCCTAATTTCATAGTCAAGGCCTGAGAGTCCGAGGATAAATTGGACACCACTCCAGATGGTGGATTAAGCAATCCATTCTACTTGGCCAGCATTTAGCTCAGAGACCAGCCAACTTAATTATCCTCTCCTTACTTGTAGAGTTATTTCACCTTAGCCCCTTCTAACTCCAGAACACATGATATAACAGAACTTTCTGGAAAACTCATTTCTCTTATGGCCATTAGTGTGTGTTTTTTCAACCTCCTCCTTGCTTGCCCTCAGCATCTGTTTACAGTCCTTCTGGCCCCTTTCATATTAGCCAGTTATTTTGCAAAGGGCCCCTTTCCCTCTGCTTTGTTGTTGAAAACGTCACTTTACATCTCTTTACCTCCTTCTTATTATTTTAAGTATATTTCTAAATATTATAAACCTGAAGATAGTTTTTCAATGAGATGTTATCAAGATGAATACTCACCCTCATGCAAGCTGTTTCTCCCTCTCTTTTCCCCAGTACCTCTGCACTAGCCTTCACAGATGGTTCACCTGTCAGAGGGAAATAAGAGGAAGGGCTTCTAGTAGCAAACTGGGTGCAACCCTTGTAATCCCAGTGGAGTGTCCAGGTGAAGAAAAAGAGGAAGCAGAGATTCTCAGTCACCTCTTGGACCTCTGTGGTTCTCCTGATTTCTTTGGTCCCCGCTTTTTCGTGGCTGCCTTGGGGTTCTTCCAGGCGTCTAACACAAAGATTCCTAAGATCTCCCCCTGATAATTGCTTCTTCTTTGATGTCCTGAGTTTCCCAGGACCTGCCACTGGCAAAGTGGCCTTGTCCTATTCTCTTCTATGCAGTATTGCTTTCTAGTTCCTGTAGCTCTTAGTCAATTCATTGGACTAGTTGTCCAAAATGAAACAGAAAGCGTTTTTGCTTGTTTTTAAAATATTTTCTTATAGGTTACATGTAGGCATTCCATTATCCTGTTACTAAACTTGATTGTTTCTCTATTATGTGTCATTATCCATATAAGAAGTAGTATGAAACAGTGGGTAGAGATTATAGGTCTTGGTGACAAACTGCCTAAATTCAGGTCCTAACTCCAGTCATCACCAGCTGTGTGACCTTAGAAAAGCTACTTAATCTCTCTGTGCTTCAGTTTCTCAACCATAAAATAAATGTAATAGTAATATCAAATCAAAGGTTATTGGAAGGACTTAGTGTCTACAACCCTTGTCTAAAGCCCTTGAGGCTGGATGTACCCTAGAATTAAGACATTTTTATTTTTTAAAGAAAGGTTAAATGGAGTATATGTCATATATTATACAATACCCATGACAGAGTTTGAGCAGTATAGTCAAACATATTAACAATTCTGCAGGAAAGTATATGGATAGTCACACTAAGTTGAATTTTTCAAAAGCTGAGAAATAGCCGTATAGCAGTTCAGGTAACGTTTTTCCATCACATGACTTTAAGCCAGGTCAGGTGTTGCTGTCCACTGAGTCATGAAAAATGTGTGTTTCAGCTGGAACTGCCTAAGGACAGTGTTTAGCCAGGTGTTTAGTACATAGTAAATTCTTCAGACATTGTCTATTATTACTAGTATTGTTATTCAGTAAATACATTTACTGAGTGCCTACCATGTGCTATTGATTTTGTCATATGTTATTGTCCTATGTCATATGGAGCTGCTTGATTGAGGTCAGAGCCCTTTCCTTCTTCTCAGGCTCTGATTAATTAATACCTTGGTTTTTTTTTTAAGACTGAATGAAACCTTCAGAACTTGAAGAGACAGGTGCCAGTCAGAAGGTTTTTTTCTAACAAAATTTTGAAAATTTTCTCCTCCAGATAACCTTAATATTCAGATATGGACCACATTGGTTTACTTTTTAAATTTTTTATTGATGTATAATTGACAAAGTTGTAAGATGTATGAGGTATACAATGTGATGATTTGATATATGTATATAGCAGTATAAAACAATTCCTTTTATCAAGTTAATTAACACATCCATCACCTCACATATTTAGTTTTTTTATGAGAACATTTAAGTTCTACTCTCTTACCAAATTTTAATTATACAATACAGTGTCGCCAACTGTAGTCACCGTGTTGTACGTTAGATTCTAACCCCGTGATGGTGAAGGCTCCGAGCAGAACTGGAAATGGCTGCCACTCCCATCCTAGCCCTCTTCAAGACAGAGCGGTTCATACTTCCTCAAGTTCCTCCAACACATCTGGTCTCTGCTCCTGAGATGATCCATCTCACCCATTTGTACTTGAGATGACAGGCAGTGTCCCTAGCCAACTGCAACATTTTGTCTCCTATTTGAGCTGCTGAGAAGTGGGCATCTCCTATCTTCTACTGGATATTACATAGTAGCAAGTATGTGAAAAATTTCATGACAGGTTACAAAATACACAAATTATAGAAAACCACATGCTCTTGTTTTCCTCCCAACTTAATTTTTATAAATTACACTTTGGGATTAGGGCAGAGGAACACATGATACCATGCATTGCTAACAACAGTCTATTGGATCTATATGTTCACAGATGAAAGAAGCCTTGTTCCAAGCTAACTGGCCAAGGCCTTGACCTTCAGGGCAGCCCTCATATATTTTAAACTTAAATGGATTCAATGACCTGCCTAAGTGATAAAAGAGGTCATCATAATATCTTTCAGCTAAATTTCTATTAGTGGTCCGGCCCCTAGTTTTCATTAAAAAAAAAAAAAGTTTACTGTTTTATGATTATAGACCAAATTAAAGAACTATCCTATAAATTTTTGTGTAAGTAGGTTGGCCCCTGGTTTTCATTTTTTTTACTGTTGAATAGCCACAGATTGAATACAAGAAATTATGTATGCATATGTACATAGATGGTATTATAAGATATATAGTTACAAAATATATCTTATATCCATATATTTTTATATCTATATATTCATAGATAGAAATACAGAATCTCCTATAAAAAGACTGTTGAGACTTTTTCCCCAAAACCTTTTTTCAGGACAAATCTCCTCTATCCACTCACTGAAATGTGAAATTCACTCAGGAGGCCACTTTACTTCCAGCCTAAAATTCCTAATGTTCTGAACACTTGATATGGTGCCCTTTAGGATTACTGACAGTTGAACCTAAATTCTGTGGCCATTACCCCACAAAGTACATCAGGCTGTGAAACAAGGTCTTAAAGGAAAGTAGTTTTTCAAGCTACATTATAGTGCTTTGAAAGGGAATAAAATCCTTAATGAGAAAATGAGTCTCTTGAGACTTCTGGCTCCAAGGTCAGCTCTGCACACTTGCCCTCTTGCTTGGCAGAGAATCTGTTAAGGGACATTTCAGGGAGCCCATTCTCTAAAAGGTCCAGGATGAAATAGGATGACAGCCTGTTCTCTGGAGCCTCTGTTGGGCAACTTTATAATTCCCTGACAGATTTCCTCAGAAGCTGTTCCCACACAACAATACCCAGTCACCAGCTTCTCCGACTGCTACAGCCCAACCAAGGAAGGAGGAACTGGGTTGCTAAGGAACCTGTTGCAATAGCACCTGATGGAACTAACACTTGTCAGCTTATAACAGTTTAGTGTGAATAAACTTATCAGAATCCTCCCAAGTGCATTAATATATTGTCAGCTTCTGCAGGGCTTGGGCCCTTTCTTTACTTATCTTTATTTCTATTCACATCTAGTGCAGTGCTACATAAATGTTTTCGGAGTGTCAGTTGAGGTCATCCTGCTCAACAATATTGCCCTCAGCTGGCTCTTCCTGTTTGGGAGTGAGGAGGGGGAAGAAGGGCTTTTTGTATTGCTGTTACTCATTGCTTGAACCTATGGTGGAAGCAGTACAAAGAGGTGGCTGCTTTTAGAGGCCACAGAACTAGAGGGTGACTGAACTTACCTGGACCGTGGAGTGTGATGATTAGGAGAGAAAATGAAGCTTCAGATTCAGAATAATTCACCAAGTGCCAAAATAGGTATTGTGGATATTGCTGAATAAAGGATAACAGAAAATGTCTAAAAATTACTGTGCATAAGACTTTTGGCATCTCTCTAGGTGGTCTCCATTAGTTGGTGGTATAATTTAAGTGCAACTGCCCCTCCTCTAGGAGAGTGGTTAAATGAAGCCTTGATAATGAGATACAGAAAGCAGGATTGGAATAATTTTGTTCATTCCAACTTCCCATACACCCATATTTAAGGCTTCTTGGTAAGCTACAATGAACACTTCAACATTATGAGAAATGGGGATGACACTAAAATGTAATTATATTTAATATATGGAATGCAGAATGGTAACATTCTGTAAGCTAGGACAAGTCAGAGAAAAGGAGAGTCTAATCTGCTTTCCTGAGCCTCTTTCCTCTCCATCTCTTTAGCATTAACCAAAGCTCACTGTAACATCTATTAAAAGATGAATTCACTGGTGTGGTTCTTTGTTATTTTACCTTCACCCAGAAACGTAGTTAAGAAGCAAATCATATTACCTTGATGACAGAGACAACGTAGGTCAGAAATGACATTATTACTACAAAATTAGAGAAAACACAGGCTACATTCCCAATTCTAATTTATCACAATAATGATAAAAGTTCTAAATGCTTCTAAATGGTGAAATTGAATGAGAGTTATCAGCATTTGGTTACTTATAAGCAGAACTAATTTCTTTTCACCCTTATGGAATTAATGATATAATTTACGGTGTATGTTGCTGTTTTTAATGGTAGTAGTATGTATAACAGTAACAATACTTGGTGTTCTATCTTGAAGAACTTTTTTCTCAAGCTCTTATTGGCCTATGAATTCACGGCATAAACTTATGTCATCAAAGTTGTAAGTAGTGTTCTTGATTAAGAAAGTAAGACGTAGGAGTTCAAAGGTTTATGAACTTTATTCAAGTTTATGCAGCATCTATTTCCCAGGAGGGAAAAAAAATCACCACCCGCTTAATTTCACATACCTCCTGACTCTGAGCCTCTGGGGCATGATAAAATCACTGGACTATACTTTCTCACTCCGATGAGATCTGCTGTCATATGTGACCTTTTTGTTCTTGTTCAAGCGAGGCCCAGTCACCAGTATGTGCCTGGAGGAGGATTTAAACATATCTTAACTCCTTGTACACTGCAGTCTCTTCTGCCAGCCTGCATCTGCCCAGAGGCTGCATGTAGCGCCTCCCATGCTCAGAGCTCTGGAAACAAACTATACACTCCAGCAGTGACTGCCCCCCAGTCAGCTGAAGGGGTTTGATGAAATGACATGTCCCTTCTAGGTGCTTTTTATCTTGTTGGAGGGACCACGATCATTTTAGGAGGCCATCCTTAGCTCAGATGTTGTTGTCCAAGGGCCTCTTTAAAGATTTCCCAACATCATCTTCCTTCCTCATCCTTGCCCTTGCCCTAGCACTTGAGACAGCGAACTGTTTCTTCCAGGATCTTTGTAGCACAAGAGGGTAAGGGACATTTTTGTTTTTTAGGGCAAGAGGAAGAAGAAAGGCTCAGAGCTGGGAGTGGCATTAAGTTTGACTGTTGAATTTTGTCCTGGCCCTTTGATGCAGAGAAACAGTGAAGGTTAAAGAAATCCCCCACTCTTGTGTTCTAGTAAACAGCGTACTGTAGAGAACCACCCTACTGCATATGATTTAAATACAACTCACAGATGCATCTTATTTACCTATGACATGTCAGACTCAGACTCTCCAAATTTCGATTCTTTGCCTCATAAGTGATTTGCTGAACTGCTTATTCCTACTGATTAATCAGAACACTCAAATTTAATTTTCTCTCCTTTCCCCAGGTTGTTGAATTTTGATCGCCTTCAGCCTGAGCCAACATACAACCCCTCCTTAAGAGCCCCTGTCAAGAACAGGGGGCTTCACAGTAGAACATTCTTTGATCTGTTGTCCCATCAGGCTACCCTTTATCCCACTTCCCCACACCTGGTTTTTTCTAGCCTTGTTTACTCCTTGCTAGAAAGGAAAGGCCCTTTCCTGCTTAACTGTTGAGACACTAGCAGATCTCTGGTCCAGAATGTTCTCCCTATTGCAATAATGGTTCACCTCTCCAACTGCAATAGTCAGTCCCCTCAGTCTTACCACTTATCTTTCTTAAGCCAAATTAAATGCCTAGACAGTTCTTTTCCCTACAAGTCTCTTTGCCTCTTAACAGGTGTGATGAATGATTAGGCAAGTTACAAGTAGGTTATCACAGAAAAGCTAATTTTTCTTTATCTTTGAATTTCTATCCACCTTTATGTTCTCTCAAATTGCTTGGCAATCTCAAACTCCTTATTGAGATCTCTGTTTTATATAGATGTCTCTTTCAAAACCCATTGGTAAAGCCAATCAGTTTAACTCAGAAGAAAAACAAGCTTAGGGAACACAAGCAACCCTTGATTTGTTTCTTTGCCCTCTCAGTAAACAGAGCATGATTTGCCATAAAAAACCTCAAACTGTCATAGCTGACTGAATCAATTCTAAGGATTTTAGATAGAATAAATAATGCTTATTCTAACTTGATATTGTTTTGGTATTTTTTTTCCTAAGGGGAGAGGATTTGTTCATGTGTTTTAAGTTAAAAATAGTATTTGTTTTTCTTAGCATTCATTACTAACCAGGGCCTATGTAGACTTTCATGGTTTAAGCGTTTTCAAATTAAATTTGAAGGACCGCTATTCTTTCCTCTGTCTTTCAGAGTAAAACACATTCTAAATCCTAATAAATCTATTTCTTTAATATTCCACTTGATGTATAATAGTGCAAACAAAAACACGTAATGGGTTCCTCTTGAGAAAGGAAAATGTATTCACTCCTGATGAAAAATTTTTTGATAATTCACTCTTGGCTTTACCACTTGATTTATATCATCTTCCCACATTAATTTGTTTTTAATTTCTTCCTGCCTTCTAAGGCTTTTCTCATTTCATGACATATACGTGACAGATGAGGTTGATGAACTGCAGAAGTAAGATCCTAACTCAGATGAAAAGCTTAAATTATTCTGCAGTCCCATAGAATCCATGAAAAAAACCGAGGAGCCTGGATTTCCAAGGGCTCGATCATAGCATTTTAGAAAAAAGTGATGAAATCGACAACAACAACAAAACATTAAAACAGAATGTGTTTCTTTAGCCAATACTGAATGTCTCCCTGGGGTGTATTTTTTTCTAAGTCTTCACCTGATTCAGTTGTGTACTCTAAAATTATGGCAAATCTGTGGAAGCTCTATAAAATCTATTCTTTATCATAGATCTTAATTTCAAAAATGTATTCCTTCTATGAACCTTATTTTAATTTAGGGGAAAGTAAATAACTATCTTCATTTAAGGAAGGAAGTAGCATAGATGACAATGCCTCAAGGTAAAACTCGTATTTAAAAGTAATAATTATCCCTTTAGAATGTATGTACCTTCATATGCAAGCTCAACTACTTCAGTCCTATTTTGTTTTTCACCAGCAGGTTAGAAGCTACTTATTAGATTATTCTTCTTTATTCTGTCTCAGTAATGGGAAAAATCTTTTTTCTCTGTTATTAGGTTGTGTGAATGTATTTTATGTATCTCTTCAATCATCCTTTAATTTCCACCTACACCCTTTTTAAGAGGATTGATTCGAAAGTATGACCCTACTGGAACACTGGCATCCCAGCCCTGCTTCCTGGGGTAAATAAGAGTCTCTGTGTATTAGTTTCCTCATCTGTAAAATGGAATTCAGGCGGAGATGAAAAAGGCTCATATATTTAAAGCATCAGATGCTTGGGATTGATTGATTGATTGATCGATGCTTTTAAACTTGGTGCAGTCATCCCTCAGTATCCACAGTGCCTTGGTTCCAGGACCCACCTTGGATACCAAAATCCACAGATACTCAAGTCCCATATGTAAAATGACATAGTACAAATCATTCCTTGATATCCGTGGGTCCCACATCCCGTTGATGCAGAGTTGAGTGTACTTAGTTGAGGATGATGTCTTCCAATTATTTAAATTATTAAATTTCTCCAAAGCACCTGTATATATTGAACTTTTAATATTAGTGTGAATTGTATTGGAAACATCTGACTGTGTACCCACTGGATGCTAGCAACATCCTGGACCAGTTTTTGGAGTAAGTTTGGCTCATAAAAACAGGCGGCCAGGGCAATTCATTTTTTTCTTAAAAAATGCATTTTCCTTTATGCTTGTCCATGCATATACTCCAAATTAACTTCATTCTATTGCAATCCTTTTGGGAAGTAAATTGTTCAAGAAGAAGCAGGAATAGGAATACTTTTAGCTAGTGAATTCCTTCAGAATAAATCAGTTTAGTTCCTTTCTTACTTAACATCCCTGGAGCAATCTCTGAGTTCAGAACACTGGACTGGAAGCGTTTGGTTTGTTTGCTAAATTTCAGGATCTTCAAGCTGCAACTACAGGAAGGTATGGGGAAGACTATTCCTGTTCCAGTGGTGAGCATCCTCTTGGGTCTATCGTGGGCATCTCTCTCCGGCAGAAGTCACCTGGGGATTACAGTTTACAAATGGGAGATTCAGTGCAGTCTATGACAGTATGCAGTATCTTCAAAGCATGTGTTTGTGGATGGATTTGACCATTTAATTCTTAAAATTTCATTTCCACGTGGACCCATGTTTTCAAAGCTATAACGTAAGTGCTTTAAGCTACAGCATTCCCTAGCAACCCACCCACACTAGTGACTTATTTAGACGTGTTCTATGAAATTGTATGTGAGGAGACTTTTCAAGAAGCCCTTTTTAAAATTTTGGGTTGCTTTTTTTTTTTTTTAATCATTGGGAACTGATATATTTCCCACTGACAAATGGCCTAACAATTAATGATTATCAGTGTGAATAATCATTCTTTTGGAAGAAGCTATTTACAAATACTCTCTTAGTTTTATGCATCCATGCGCTAATAGACTATTTCAGCAAAAGGCACCCCCCATGTTTTACTAAAGAGTTTTTTTTAAATTTGGTACTAAGAGTCTTATAATTTGTTGCCTGATCATTTATGTTTCTGAAATTAAGAATCTATTTACATACCCTGATTATCAGAATTTTTTTTTCAAAGCAAAGTGCTATAAACAAATTGACCAAAATGGAATACTGTAGCCATTATACTAATGTTAGGTGCTATCTGTATATTTTCATTAATCCGCATGACAAACTTGCAAACATATCCATCCTGTGGAACAAAATATGTGGCTTAGAGAGTATGTGTAGCTTGCTCAAGTCATACTGCTGGTCCCTAGTAGCACTGGGATTTTAACCCAGTCATCTGAATTCTAAAGCCCATTCCTGTGCTCTGTCCTGGGTCCCAGTTCTGGGTATTTGTTGTTTGTAACACAGTTTCTGACACAGCTGTCCCCTAGAATTATTTGTTGGGAGATGGGTGAATAGTAAGTACTTGATGAATCAATATAGTTATCCACATATTAAATCTCTATATTGTATTTTATATTTTTATAAAAGCAAAGGCAAATGGCCAGATCTCCCACATACCTGTCCTACTGGGGAATTACTTATTTAGAATAATCATAGAATAATAGGAGTTGCTGATGTGGGGGTTAATGTTGCCCATTGCACTTGGGATGAAACAGATATCAGCCTTGCGAGACAGACCTCAGCTCTTAGGCCGTGGGTTTTTCTCACTGTATGGTTATGAAGCATCATCCCTCTCCCTGTCTTGATCAGGGGTCCAGTTTCTTGTGTTTACAGCTATTTAGTGTATTGACCAATGGCATGACCTGCCACCTGAGCTCTCTTGGTTCGGGGAGTATCAGCTCCTCCCTTGACTTAATTATGAATTAGAGTCCCTCCGTATTGCTACACAAATATGATGTAATATGTAGGCGACCTATTCACCGCCATAGAACTCTACCAGCATTATTTGCCTTAAGGGCTTGTATTGTAAATTTTCATGGAACTTTGCAAGAGACCAACATGCAAGAAATCAGGTTGAATAAGTTATGTCTTCTGTTTTTGTTACTGTTTGTATAATTATTTTATGTTATATATGTTTGTAAAAATTGCTATTAGTACCATATCTCCTCAGTATCATCTGCTTAATTCTTCATTGAGTTAATTCTCCTTTTTTGTTTTCTTTTTCTCTTTTGGGAAGAATATATAAACTTTCAAGTTAAAAAGTTCACTCATGAATGAGAATAGCGATGATAACAGTTACAATGATAAGGCAGAATTAGTATGATAATTACTTCTGCTTAATATTATACTTTTTTGCCAAACAAGACCTGACTTGTTAAGGAGGGGGTTGGAGTGGACGGCTACCTGCCTGGTATGATAAGAGGCATCAGGGAAACTTCCTTGTTCCTCAAATACTCCCCTTTCTATTGACTACATTTTGAAAAATCCTGCAGTAAAAGATTATTCTGTTTAATTAAAGCCTTAAAATGACAGTTCTCCTGGGAAGGCTAACACTGAGCAACTATCAATCCCTTTTGTGTGAATGAATTTCTGAAGAGTTAATAAGAAATTTAGAGGGGGCCCAGTAGCAAGGAGAGCCTCCGTAAAGTTACCGAATAATAGAATAGGGTGGTGAGAGTAGCCACTCAATAAGAAAATGTAGTTGATGTCATTAAGGCCACACTCATCTCTTTAAAGTTTTTTCTATTCCTAATGCTGCCCTAACCTATGACTTATCAAGCAGCAGTTCCTTTTCCTATTTTTAAAGTTTACATGTGTCTAACATCTGGATAATTAAAAAACTTCAATTAGACTCTCAGTATATTTGGGTATTTGGAAATAAATGGCTGATCAATTACTATTCTCTTAGCCTTCTTTCCAGATGGAAAGCAACGAAATCTCAAATGAAATTCTAGGATCACCCTTAGAATTTTAGTTTAATCTACTTAACAAAAGAATAAACATGGAAATGATAAAATGAATACATTTTTTTCTCTAAACTGCATATTATGGATAAAATTATGGAGTCATCTCATTCAGCTAAGATTACATATAATTTTAGTTCTACCGTGTACCCTAGAGGAATAGAAAGGCAGCATTTGAATTTATTTATGTTCTATTGCTTTTCATTCAGTGGAGTCAATAGTAAAAATGATAGAGATGTTGTACATTATGCTTTAAATAATTTATTGTCTTTTTTTCTTGATCTTAGGCTACCTTTTAATTTTTTTTTTTTTAAAGCACAGTGTGTCAATCATTTGCTTGGATGTAAAAAAATCCACTCATAATTATCTAGGCAAAACCTGGGACAATCTTGGCATATTTCAGAAAATCCAAGGATAAGAAATTCAGCCAGGCTTTGCAAGGGACTAAAATGAAGAGCACCCAAACCAGAGCAATCAAGACAACCCAGAAACCAAGGTAACCTACTTACCCCTGTCTCTCCCTTCCTCCAGTTGGGTTCACGTGGCCTTTAATTCTGTTTCCCTCTGTTCTTTACTCTTCTGCAGTTGGACTTCTGCAATTGGACCAACAAAGCTGGTGGGCAAACATGACTGTTCCAGTTCTAATTTTACATGTTTTGCAGGGTTCAGCACCCACAGCCTACTGGAAACTCTTCCAATTTTAAATTCTTGAGAAAGTGAATTTGACCTAACTTGGGTCAAGATATGCACTTAAAATCTCATTTCATCACCATCACTTGAGCCATTTTTTAATCATCAAGGAGTTTTTCAGGTTACTTCATCTTCGCCTGTCTAAATATTTTGAAATACAAAAATATTTGAATTGGTACATAATGTTGTTGCTAGATATTTTATTCCCAGCCACAAGTAGTCATTCTGGTAATATTAGGACCACTGGTATTTGTTCATATTTACAAATGTATATTGCAGTCTCCTCAAAATAAATAGCTATTGCATGGATTTTAAAAGTTATCCTTAAATGGCTTATCTGTCATAGAACTCAACCCATGAAATCATGAGGTAAATTCTCAAAATTTAATCTCCAGATTTTTTGTGGCCCCAACTTACTCCATTCTAATGTTTTTTTTACTAGATTCATTCAGGTCTCTTAAGTATTAAAAAATCCATATTTCTTTAAAAAACATAACACAATATTCCTCCCTATAAAATTTAGTCCAGTTATCATCTCTGTGAAGCTGTCCCTCACAATTTCCCTAACGCAGCCCCATTGCACAGCAAGAAGACCCTCCTACCTTGTCTCTGCTCCTGTAGCAGAAACATGAAAAAATGAAACATGTCACAGATGTCAGTATTAATGCTTTGTAACTGTTTAATTTTTCTCTTTTGAGGATTAAGCTATCAGCTCTGATAGAGCAGAAATTCTGTCCTGTTCAATTTGTGTCCTCAATGCCTACTTACCACAGTGATAAGTACACAGTGTGTGTACAGTAAAAGTCAATGATCACTTAGAAATAGCTAAGTGTAGCACCAATGGCTGTAGTATAATGGTGGGCCCTGGCCAGTGGAGTTCATGCTATTCTCAGTTACAAATTTATCCGGAAATGGCTCACTATTTATCTTGGATTGAGCCTTTGTTACACATTTTTCTTTTCACATAGTTTGGAGGACTCCCAAGAATAGAGTAGTTTTTATATAAAATGGTACAAAGAACACTAGTTTTATAAATGGGAACTTTGCACAAATGTGTGTGACACTCGTGATATTGATGCATGGCATAGATCAATCTATTATCATTTTTGAAGTAAATGAAAGTGCGGAGTTAACTACTTGATTCCAAAAATATTAGCATGCAATCACATTGTTTTTGACCCAAGCTTCTTATGATAGCCTATGTTATATTTTTAGAAATAACCTTATACTTTTCTTAAGTTAAAATGACAACTCAGAATATTTTAATGGAGAGTGAGCATAAAAGAAAAGTGAAGTGTAATAGTGTCACGTTTTAAGTCACAAACTTAGCAATTAAATATGTCATAGTCTATTCCAGTTTAACAACAATTTGTTTCAGTCTTTCTCTGTATCATTGTGGTCCACATCCAGACTTTTTGTCTCCATCCCATCTCTCCTACTCCTCTCTCTGGTTTTAGGCACAGACCACACACACATGCTGTTATGTTATTCTTATCTGGGTTTGCTTCTGAGTATCTCCAGTTGAGGTATAGATCATCTTGCCTGGTTTCAGGCCTTGGTTTCTGTCCTTGTATCTTTCATGAAGTGTCAGTGTCATCTCTCTCTGCTCAAGAAAATTCCTGAGATGCTGGCCATTTCCTACCCAGGACACACACCTCAGTTAATCCTAGCAGAAATCCTAGCAAAAATTTCTGACATTATGATATCAAATTCTCTGACTTCCGGCTGTTTACCACACATTCTGTAAGATGTCACATAAAAACTTCTGGATTTCTTACATACATTTCCCAGACTGTAGAGAACGAAGAGATCACAGTCTCATGATCTGTTCTCTGCCTGTGTCATCAGTACTTTATGGTAGCTATCTTGTGTTGGCAGGCTGCTTCTCCAAAGGGTTTTGAAATTTTGTAAGTTACAACTTAAAACGAGGAGTAAGCCCTTCTCCTTCGTCCTCTTCCCCTTCATCCTTCTCTATGGATGTTTTTAACAGCCTATCCTAGAATTTTGGTTCCAAGGTAAATAAGACTTTTTTTTCACCTTTCACTTCCACTTTCCCCATGTCTTCCTTTCCACCAGGCGTAGAAGACTCTTTCTTTTTGAAAGAACATTGCAGTACGTTAAGCTTTGGACTGAATTATGTCTGCCCAAAATTCATAAGTTGAAGCCCTACCTCTAATATGGATGGTATTTGGAGATGGGGGTTTGAGAGGTAATTATGTTTAGATGAAGCCATTATTGTGGGGCTTCTGTGGTGGGATTAGTGTCCTTGTAAGAAGAAACACAGAAAGCTTACTTTCCTTCTCTCTTTACCATCAGGGCACACATCAAGAAGGTGGCTGTCCAAATGCCAAGAAGAAAGCTCTCACCAGAACCTGAGCATGCTGGCACCCCAATCTCAGACTTCCAGCCTCCAGAATGTGAGAAAATAAATTTCTGTTGTTTAAGCCACCCAATCTATGGTATTTTGTTGTGGCAGCCTGAGCTGACTAAAAAACATATATATATATATATATCCTTCTTATACCTACTGCATGGCTTAATCTTAATAAGAAAGATTGCTGGGAGATTAAATGCAATTTACCAAGAAGGCAAAATATAATAGGGATATTATGAAGTATTATTGCTGTTGTGGCTGAAAGGACATGAAGAAGAGCTCAAATTCAGACTAAATAATGAGAAATAATGGCTACATTATTTTTCAAACTGTGGGTTACAACCCGTTCACGGACTGTGAAAACAATTAAGCAGGTCACAGTTAGCCCTTATCTTAATGATTTAGAATAGAACAAAATAGAACACATCAGAGTTTGCTTTGTGAAAATTTTTATTATTTAGTTGTGTGCAAAAGTATTTTGCTTCGTGTCTGTATACCAGTTAACAATATAAAATGCATTTCTTTTTTTTTTTTTTTGCGGTATGCAGGCCTCTCACTGCTGTGGCCTCGCCTGTTGAGGAGCACAGGCTCCGGACGCGCAGGCTCAGCGGCCATGGCTCACGGGCCCAGCCGCTCCGCGGCATGTGGGATCTTCCCGGACCGGGGCATGAACCCGTGTCCCCTGCATCGGCAGGCGGACTCTCAACCACTGCGCCACCAGGGAAGCCCTAAAATGCATTTCTTACTGAGACATTAGCTATTAGCACTACACCCAGCATGCTCAAAGGGATGAAGATGTAAGTACAATACCTCTTCTCATTCTAAGTCTTCATTGACTTCAACCAGGAGGCACTGGCAACAGTGCCTTCTGGAAGGAACCATGTCTGCCTTGGAGACCAGTGTGGCATCTGTCCTCTCAGTCTGTCCCCTGTCCCGCATCTACACATCTGGATTTCAAAATTGATGGTGACACCACACAACCACTTTAAAAATTTTCTTTGGTATTTAATAGATTTCTCTAACTTTTGACTCCTATAATAGACACTTGAAATGATTTAACTTCTCTGAGCACCATTTTCCCTATTTGGAAAACAAGAGAGTTGGGCTTGCTTTTGTTTAATGTCATTCTAGCCCTAAAATTCTACAATTCTTTTGCTTTTATATTAGAGGATTGCATCTATAACAGTGTTTCTCAACTTGGGATTTCATGACCAACCTCTCAGGGTCTGAGGGTATATCTCTAGGATTGGAAAGGTTTAAAATTTGTTGCTATAATTTTTTTTTTTAATGTTCCTAGCCTTGGGGACTCGGACACATTTTACTGGATGAGTGACTTATGCAAGGCTTAGGATCTTCAAGTTGTTTAGCATAACTGGAGCATATTTATTTATTTATGTGTGTATGTATTTATTTATTTATGTGTGTATGTATTTATCTATCTGCGTTGCATCTTCGTTGCTGCACGCGGGCTTTCTCTCTAGTTGTGGCAAGTGGGAGCTACTCTTCGTTGCAGTGCACGGGCTTCTCATTGTAGTGCCTTCTCTTGTTGAGGAGCACGGGCTGTAGACGCGCGGGCTTCAGTAGTTGTGGCGTTCAGGCTCAGTAGTTGTGGCTCGCGGGCTCTAGAGCGCAGGCTCAGTAGTTGTGGCACATGGGCTTAGTTGCTCCATGGCATGTGGGATCTTCCTGGACCAGGGATCGAACTTGTGTTCCCTGCATTGGCAGGCAGATTCTTAACCACTACACCACCAGGGAAGTACTTGGAGCAATAAGTACTTAGCAAATAAGGGTAATAAGTACAATAAGCAATAAGGGTACTTATTACAATAAGTACTGGAGCAATACCCATATTTTATTATATGTAGGGACACAGGATGAGGCAAGAGATATAAGCAGGGGTTGGATCATGAAGTCTTGTAAGCCAGGTTAAGAATTTCAGACTTTATTCTGAGATGGTTATGTATATATGTGGAGTGGAGGAGGGGTGAGGTGGGTCATCAGGATGTTTATGGTAGAAGAGTGTGGAAAGAATGTATTAAAAGGGAGAGATGAAATCAAGTTTTTGTTTTAGAAACACTGCCAACGTAGAGAATGGATGGGAGGTAACAAAAACCTAAGTCTGGTCAAGAAGGCTTTAATGTTACCAGAATGAGAAATAATATTTGCCTGCACTGGGGCATGAATGGATAATTGGGAAGAAGAGATATAGACAATTGGAGCAATATTTTGTAGATAGAATCATCAGGACCTGATATTGGTTGAGATATTAGGAATAAGGGAAAAGGAGTGTGGAGGGTGACTTTGGCATCTGCTTTGTGCCATTAGGTAAGGTGATGAAAAGGCCACCTGAGAGTATATTAGGAAATGGTGGAGTGGGAGGGAGAAAGAAAGTGAAAAAGATAGTTCATATGGAAACAGGGAGAAAATACTACCTACACACATTCTAGTACTATCAGGCAATGTGGAGGGCTAATTTGGAGCAGGACATTATGAATTCGTACAGTTTTTCTCCAGCAACTTTCAACAGACAGTAGAAGCTAAGTAATCCAGAACTGGGAAGAATGCAAAAGATAGACACAAGTTTGGATGGCATCCTAGGGATACTGAAGAGCCATTAATAAGACAGGAATTTTAAGTAGATCAATTTGGGTCTTGCAGTACACATAGGATCCACAGCTGTAGGACAAGAATGGACATAGGATTGGACAAACGGAATTACTGAAACATTATGCAGTGATAAATGCCACAGCCAATCCCACCAGGATGTCTGGAGCTAAGATGACCCTTTAGATTTGTCCCTTGGAAGCAAGAAATTCTAACTCTTTTACTCCCAGTGGATCTGGGCTGCTTCCAGGGAGGGAGATGTGACCTTGTGTGAGGCAGCTCTTTTCAACTTAGGGCAGAGGTTCTCAAAGTGTGGTTCATCATCCTGGTGCTTGTTAAAAAAGTAGAATATTGGATCCCCTACTAAATCAGAAGTCTGAGGGCACAGCTGTCTGTGCTCTAAGCTCTCCCAATGATTCAAATACATGTTAAAGTTTGAGAACAACTGGCTTCAGGAAATTTTGGAGAGAGACTCAGTTGAAAATTGCCAGCAGTCTAGACTCTCAGTGGTTGGAAGTGAGGGCCTCAGTCCTGTAGGGAGAAATGTGGGGCACTACATCATCAGTAGGTGAAGTCAGAAAGATCAGGCTGTGGGCAGTGACTTCTTTTCTGAGTTAGGAATATTGAGGGCAGCTTTAGTAGGAAGGACGTAGGGAGCAAATGAAAGAATTTGAATAATAATTATGAAAATGTACTGTGGAACATCCGTTTCCACTTACTGCCTTTTTCTTTATCTCAAGTTTTTATCTAATATACACAATTAAATAAATGTTATTTAATGTCAACAACTCTTTGGAAGTCAACTGTGATGATAACAAATACTTATGGATGAGGAGTTTCATGTTGTGATTAAGCAATAGAGTATCCTACTAGTTCAAATAGTTAACAGTAACTCACAATGTGTGTTTTCCCTTTATTATGTACAAGCTGTAAATAATTAAAGTAGGAGCTCTTGAAACTAAATTAAGTTCTATTATATAGCAGTATTCATCTAAAGCAAATACACCTTTCCTTGGCTGATTAGCTTAGAAGTCAAGTTTTCGTTAGAATAAAATATCTGATAATTCATTAAAGCACTCATAAGATGGTGTAAAACTTGATTTTAAACCCACATTCAATCAATTCTTTTCCAAGGCTGTTAGCTATATATACACTTTATTGCTGAGCTTCTGCATCTTAAATCCTTATAACACCAACCTTGACTGGAAAAATATTCATTACCAACGCACACTTTATTTAATGCACAAAACAGTTTGATGGTTTAGTTCATTGAAGTCTAGATGCTCTGAAGTGGACATCTTGAAATTTTCCCACTGCTCAGGGCTGATAGTACCTGGAAAATGGCAATCCATCCTGAAAGGGGGTAAAGGGGAGACCTGTCAAGTCACTTTGCCTTGTTTTTAGATTACATGCAAAAGAATTTACTTTTGCAGGAACCGGTAAGCCTTCTGTTCCACGTGAAATAGAATAAGTGCTTTCTGGCAAATAGAAAAAAAAGATATAGCAGGTTTAAATAGCCCTGAAGATGGAAAAGACTTTGGTTTAGTCACTACGTAAGGATAATTAGTAACTCTTTTGGGAAAAAAATTAAGGTTTAAATCTGTCAATGGAAACAATTTAAAACAAGGTAAAATGTAGAGAAAACACCAAACAGGCAGAGCATTGCAACACAGCAATATATGTCTCAATTTCCATGTGATAGTTGCTTTCTAGTTTCTAAATGACCAAATCTCCTAACTGGATCGCAAGCAAAGCACCCTGGAATTGAGTTAGCTATCTGTTCCTTGTCAGGGATATGCTAGTGTTCCTCCTACTGATATAGAGAAGAATGATGACAGAAGATAATAAGCAACACTGGACAGTGGGTTTTGTGGCTGCTTAGAAGATAAAAGGGGAAGTTGAACTTAGCGGCTTACAGCAGTTTTTGATTAGCAGTGGTACTTTGGGATATCCAAAAGGCAAATGGAAATGGTTATAGTGTTCTGTTGTGGAGGAAGGTAAATATCAAATACCCCAATCTCATTCAATGAAGTCTGTCATTATTACCATTAATCGTTTTCGTAGGTGATTTTTTTTCCCTTTTTTTCAGTGAAATTATTTTTGTGTGTGCCCTATTCATCTTGACCAAATATGTTACTGCAAATAGGAATAATTTTTAATGTGTTTTATCTGATGTTAAAGCCAAAGTGTAAAGTCAGTTACTTGACTCCTAAGTTTATTTCCTTTTTCTTGGTGCACTACCTTGATTTTAATGAACACCTCCCTAATCTCAGGAGGGCGTGTGGTGCAGGAAGCTGACTCCATTGCCAGGTACAGAGGTGGCTCCATGGCCATGTGATTTGTTCAGAGGTGGGCTTGCAGTTCAGCTGGTCTGATCAGAATGAGTATCAGGGCATTTGTTTGGATATTGTGGCAGAAATGCTTTCCTCTGCTGGATAGGAATGCAGAAGTATGATTGTTTGGAAACCACTGCCATCTATCATGGAGTATAAGGAGAGAAGCCTCTAATGAATGAGGGAAATGCCCAGAAAGAGGGGTTGAGACATGCAAAAATAATAAAAGTCCTGGGCAATACCTTTTGAGCTGTGGTTCAAGCACTATTTGAAAGACTTTTCAGCCAGAAAAGCAATAAATTATCTTTATTAATTAAGCCTGAGTTGTGTTTTCTACTACTAGCAAATAAAAGCATTTTGATAAATGTAGTAATCCTCCATTCTCCAATCCCTAAATCCTATGTAAAAAATAAATAAATAAAAAGAAACAGACAGACAAAAGCAACAGTATTTCTGTATAGTTGTAAACTTTTTCTGACTTTCCTGCGTAACTTGTATATTATGGGTGCATGCAATACCATATTTTAATTGCTTATCTCATAGCAACATAGTTGAAGCCATAAATGCCCAATATCAGTGAGCAATTTGGAGATTGCTTACTTTATTTCCTTTTCCTTCACTCATTTGCCAAGGAAATATACATAATGTAATCACACTATTATTTAGGAGTCAGGAGACTTCTTTGACATTAACAGAAGATAGTCATCTGTAAACAAAAATTCTGTTTCATTCAAATATTTTGCTCATGGTAATAAAGAGCACAAGAAAGGAGAATGGAAGATCAGAGAACAAATCGTTTATTCTCCTATTTCAAAGATTACCTGAAGGTGTCTGTTGCCCTTTACTGTATAATTAGAAAGATGCATTACTTGAAGTTAAAATTCCCAGTGAATAAAAAAACATGTTTTCATGAATATATTGATCTAAATAACTTAGGGAAACCCATATGCTTTTATTACAGGTCAAAACTCACCAGTGGAACTACATCATTAAATAACCAAAAATGTCTGTTTTTTTTTTAACTTGACTGCATATGTATGTTTGTATAATAGTTGTTGACTACACATTCTAGTGTCCTTGTTTTTTTTTCTTTAATATTAAGAGGCTACAATAAGAAGCCCACTAGGAATGTTGACAATGAGGGAAATAATTGGCTCTTTGGGAGATAAATGGTAAAATCAATATTAGATTATAGATCAGCAGACTTGTGACAGACCAGATGGCTTCTGGTTGAAGTTTTAACATATTTAAAGAAAAAAGGTGCCACACAGAAGGGGCATCAGTCAACTGTGGAAATGCAGGAAAAGAAGCCAAGACTTTGGGCAAAAGGTAATGATCATGAAAGGAAGAAGGGAGCCTAGTCATTAGACATCAAGTTACTTATGTCCCACTGGCAAGGTTGGCCCTTAAGATTTGGAGCCAGGGGATGGCTCTTAGGTCTTTCTGATCTGAATGGAAAGTCCAACTCTATTGTGAAAATGACCAACAGGTATTCTCACCTGTTGCCATTAAACATTCAATTCATCTAACTCCCATTGTTTTGATTCCATGCTCACCAAGAAATCTAATTTCCACATCTGCCTCTCTGTTTTATGGTCCTTGTCACTATAATATTTCACAGTAAATTATTAAAACAGACTTTGGTTAATGTTCATTGCATGACCACATAGTTTGGCCATGGGGAAGCAATGTGCCAGCCCTGCTGACTCAAATACTTATAGCTTGTGTAAAAGTTATATTTCTCAGTGCATATAAATAAATTGATTCTTTGATATTTATCTTACATATCGTTTATTAGTAAGTGTGAACCAGTCATTCAAAGCCTAATCACACTTTGGAACATCAATAAGAAAGTGTCTTTAGGGACTTCAAAATAAAGGAACATTCTAGAAGGATTATCTCTGTCTAATACCACTTACCTACCTATATATCAACTTGTAAATTATCCATCAGAAAATTGTCAGGCATTGTATAGACATATTTACAAAGTTTGATAATTTGCTTAAATCTTTCATAGCCTTCTATTGCCTTCAGGATAGAATTTGGGCTGTTTAGTGTGACATGCAAATCCCTTCATGATCTCACTTCCATTTTCATCTCTTGATGTCCTGCTGCATGTAATGCAGGCACATTTGCTATTATCTGAACTACCTACACATAAAAGTTTAGCCTGAACATTATCTTAGGGGAGTCACTCCTCCCCTTTATCCTTTCTCCTTATTGAATACAACCCTTCTTTGGAGCTCTAGTCTTTGCTCTCATAACATTCTTTGCAATACCATGATGTATGGTAACTGTTGATTTGTCTCTCTCATCAACGAGATTACAAGTCTTTTTGAAGGAGCAACTCTGAATTTTATCCTGGTATGACTAAAGATGTAAGGACAGTGCTTATATATGAAACTCAAGGGAGTTTACTGAATGGATGGATAAAGGGATGAATAAATATAGTAAAATTTGGCTTCCAACCCAATTTACATTCCTTGTTACTAATTGTAGTAGGCTTACATAATGACCCAATTCTTTTTTTTTTTTAACATCTTTATTGGAGTATAATTGCTTTACAATGGTGTGTTAGTTTCTGCTGTATAACAAAGTGAATCAGCTATATGTATACATGTATCCCCATATCCCCTCCCTTTTGCGTCTCCCTCCTACCCTCCCTATCCCACCCCTCTAGGTGGTCACAAAGCACCGAGCTGATTTCCCTGTGCTTTGCGGCTGCCTCCCATGAGCTATCTATTTTACATTTGGTAGTGTATATATGTCCATGCCACTCTCTCACTTCATCCCAGCTTACCCTTCCCCATGTCCTCAAGTCCCATCCTCTACATCTGCGTCTTTATTCCTGTCCTTCCCCTAGGTTCTTCAGAACCTTTTTTTTTTTTTTTTTTTTTAGTTTCCATATATATGTGTTAGCATACGGTATTTGTTTTTCTCTTTCTGACTTACTTCACTCTGTATGACAGTCCCTAGAGTGACCCAGTTCTACCTCTCCCTGTGTCCATATCCATTGCCATACACCTTTGGTAGGGCCCTTGCACTCTGACTCTTGAACTCTGCCATGTGGCTTGCACTGGGCCAATGGAATATTGGTAAACAGGATGCAAGCAGAGACTGGTGGAGAGGCATGCAAAGCAGAACCACTCTGCAGAAAAATGAATGATCCCAGCCAAGCCCAGCTAAGCCTAGCCTAGGTCAGCTGAATCCCAGTGATGCATGATAAATAAATGCTCACTGGTATAGGCCACTGAAGTTTTGAGTGCTTTATTATGCAGCATTGTCACAATACAGAATTGATGCATCCATGATCATTTAGTGATCTTAATTAAGCAATTCCCCTTGTAAGAGCAAAGCAATGATTAGTGTTGACCATAGGCAGTATGGACTAATGGTTAAGGTAACGTGCTACAAAGCCGGACTGCTTGGCTTTTAACCTCATTTTTGCCACTTACCAATAATTTTACATTGATCAGATTACTGGTTCGTGTCATGCTTCAGTTTTCTCATCTATAAATGTGGAAAATAATAGCATATACTGCATAAGTTTTGTTATGAGTATTAAATATGTGATATATGTAAAATGCATGTAAAAAACTGTGCCTCATGTGGAGTAAGTGCTCAATAAATGTTATTGTTCCTATATGCAAATAGAACCTTGTCTAATGAATTTTTTCATTGTTCTTTCCCTTGATGAGTGTTATGCTATGTTCATCTTATCCATGATGTATGGTTCTGTACATCGGTGACAAGTTATAAAAATATTAATGTTTTATCATTTTGCTCAACAGCATGGGGTCTTTTGAATTCAGAAGTAGGAAGAGTCCTAAATTGTAAGCCACACTTGGACACTTATAAAAGGGGCAATAGATTTTCTGAGATGGTCACGTGAGATATCCTAATAAAATATAGAAAAGTAGGATCCGAGAAGGTAAAGCCTATTCATGACAAAGCTAATAACCAAGCCCCAAAATATTCAGGTTGAGACTCTTCTTGCAAAGTTCACTTCCTTTCAAAGCTACCCAGAAAACAATTCCCAAGGGGAAGTCAGCTTGATAGACCCTCAAGGATTAAAGTAGCCTGGACTAACCTTCAGACCTACTGCATTTTTGTCATTTCTGTTTTTTGCCTATGTTCATACCTCTTCTGGGCTCCCCATTTGTTGGTACTATGGAGTGTCTTATGGATCAAGTGACAGTAAGTATATGGGTTCTACTCTTTCACTGTGAGGGCCTTTGGAGAGGAAATCCTTGAGAATAATAGTTTATCAGTATCCTTATTGCCTTCTACCATTATGCATAAGACTTTCTGTTACACAGAATACTCAAGAAGGTGCTAAGGAAAATATTCAGCTTTGCCAGAAGTTGACGGGACAGGCAGATGACTAATAGTAAAGTCCTTGGATTTTGCCATATTCATTGCCAAGGTTTTCTGAACAAGAAGGAGCTCCTCAGACATCTTCTAGGATTCTTCCCATAAAGCACTGGTAATGCATCTCAGGATGCAGCATGACTGTCATCACCGTCTGTAAAGAAGAGTCAAAAAGCTGTCCACAGCAACTGTTGGGACTTGCCATCTCTCTCGAGCACTGGTACAATCCCTGAATGAGCTGCTTTCATTCAGCTACTGTGCAGTGCTAAAGAAGTCTCCCAGAGTCCCTGGTAGTTTTTGCCTGCAAGTAGAGGCAGTTTTCTCTTGATAGGAGAGAAATACAAGAAGTTACATGAATTGTCTGGATATATCTCTCAAAACTTCGTATAGACATATTTTCAATTATTAGCAGACCTGAACTGAGGTACTTCTAAACTGATGTGGATATGAATAGAATTAATTTTGATGCAAAGCTAGTACATGAGGACATAGCCTTGTGGGTGACAATTGAGGGGCTGTGTTAGAGTCATTTCCTGTTACTAATTGTGTAGAAGTAGGAATAGTTTGTAGATTTGGCTTCAGGATCATCTTTTCCTGAAGGCCTGCTTAGGGAGATGAGACATGAGGATTATGTTATCAGAATATAAATTTGGCCTCTGGGGAAGCTCTTTCAGCTCAAAAAATTATGGACATCTTTACAACACTCAGAAATCATTCTGCATACATGATAACTCACTGGAAATATGGAGCCAGCCACACACAACAGAGATCCTTAGGCGAATGTCTTTGGAAGGAGATCGAAATAACAGCATCAACTTACACCTGTGATGACCATTTGTAATGCTAAGGGTAGTCCTTGGAGATGCAGAAATGAAAGCTGTTGGTACATGCTGCTGACTTGTAAGCTTTCTGACAAATGATTGTTAATAGCGATAAGTGAGAAAAGAGACCCAGCCTGTGTTGGGGGCGCTAAAATAGCCTGGGAATCCATGGGGGGTTATTAAGCATCACCCCCTTTTCCAAGAGCACCCTTCCACACGGTGAAAAATGAGGCAATAGAGCAGGTCAGGGTACCAACTTTTCACGCTGGGTGCACTTGGGGAAGACATCCGGGGTGGGACTAATCATTAATCTCCTTTAAGCTTTCTACCATTACTCACAAGGCTTTACATAGAACCCTCCATTTTTTTCCTGGAAACTGTGGAGCTCTATTTACATCAGAAGGGACATCAAGTACCACAACAATCACTAAAAATGAAATCCTACCACTCAGCCTGCCAACCGGCATGGAAAGTGTACAGCTGTAAGTGAGCTTCACGAGGCAAGGCACGCGCAAGGGAGGGAAGACAGCAAGATGACAAAATAGCTTATGGATGGCATGAGAAAGGGGGCCAACTGAGAATGGCAGGCGACGAAACCTAAAAAGACTCACAAAAGAGAAATCTTTGGCATATCAAACTCGACAGCTGTATTTGATACTCTCACTGTCATCTCTATCATTGTTGAATAGAAGGGGCAAGAAGCTAAA
Source organism: Physeter macrocephalus (assembly GCF_002837175.3). Classification (NCBI taxonomy): domain Eukaryota; kingdom Metazoa; phylum Chordata; class Mammalia; order Artiodactyla; family Physeteridae; genus Physeter; species Physeter macrocephalus. Next base: position 126,688,867 of record NC_041214.2, read on the forward strand.
GAGCTGCAGAGACATCTTAAATAGTAAGGCTGTACAAACAACACTCTCAACATGAGATCACAAACATAAACATTTCAGAAAAGGTTATCTAAATGCTCTATGTATCTGTTATTTTTGTATACACTGACACCTCTATGTAGGCAATAAAATATGGGAAAATAAACTTCGGTTAGTATCTTCTCTGCTATTCTATTAGCTTGTTTGGCCTCCATTCCCACATATCTCAGAGATTGAACACTTCAGAACAGTGCATGTTTGAAGGATTTGATGGTTTGTTTATAGGCTGCATACACATGTACCCTCGTATTTAAAAATCTGAGCCCATCCAAACCTTGTGGGAATTCTTTCTCCTTGCTTCTCAAAAGATCTTACGCTACTTAATCTCTATTCATGTGAAACAAGAAACGGTGTCCTTCTCATTTTATTCCACAGCCATCTTTAATGCCAAATGGATATAGGGGAAGTTGACATTTACTCAGAATTATTATTCAGTCAAAGTGCTATTTTCTTCTTATGATGATTTCATTTGTCAGAGCAGTTTTAATGCAAAACTTGTGATCAGGTATTTTTTCTTAAACAATTGGTGCTACCATCTGTGTCACCTGAGGCTTCTTTTTGTTGATTATTTTGCATTGTAGCCTCATGTAATGTGACACAATGAAAACATAAATAATTTGAGCCTTGTTTTGCTGGGAGAGAACACTCCAGACAGTTGTGTGGTGCCAGAGTACCAATTCCAGAGAAGGCGAGGCAACGTAATATTCTTCCCATAAAAACATGCCACTTTTTTTTTTCATCCTCTCTTTAAAATTCTTTGTTTAGTTTGATTAGAGATCCACATCAGAAGCATTTTCTAGGGCATGGGGCCTGCCTGCTTGGGAACTTCCCACTGTGCTGATGAAGCACCATTCACCTAGTCTGAGCCACTGGAGTTCAAAACAACCTTAGGGCATTTTTGTTTTCTGTTTTATATCTTGTTTGTTCTTTCTCTTTGTTCTCTTCCATTCAGAGGAAGGTGTGTGCTAATGCCAACTTCTCAGAAGTGTACCCAGCAGGCGGAGGAAATGAGCTGTTTGGATTCTTTAAAATAGTTCTTGCTTATTCACCCAGTGCTTTAGATTAGAATTAGAGGGTAGTCTTTCCATAGACATAAGGGACTCCCTCCTCATATAGCTTAGGTTAGAAATTTCATTGCTCAGTAAAAACCTATATACTTTGATGGTTGGCCCCAACTCTGTAGTAATTAGCTTGTAGTCTCCTCCCCACCCCCATGCCCAGTAGAAATGGTTTTTGGCTATTCTTTCTGTAACAGAGCTGTCTTCAAAAAATTAGATGCATTGGAGATTGATTGACTCTGAAATGTTGTTTGGGAAATGCTGGATTCCAGCATGAGCTGTATTTTCTACTGTCTTGCTAGAGCTGGCACTTGTCTCTTGGAATAGGTTGAAAAGAAAAGAGAGTACTGAGCTAAGTTAATCTGGGAGTATTTTTTAAACTTAATTTTCAGAATGTATCATCAGTAAGAGAGTGAAAATAAACTTACATCCTTGGAGAACATTTTAAGAGCTAGGATTTTGGATCAAAGCTCATGTTCAGCTTATTGACCAATGCAACTTCCAGGTTTAGCTGCTTTTTTTTTTGTTCTTGAATTTTTAAATTTTTTATTATTTATTTTTTTATACAGCAGTTTCTTATTAGTCATCCATTTTATACACATCAGTGTATACATGTCAAACCCAATCGCCCAATTCATCACACCACCACCCACCCACCGCTTTCCCCCCTTGGTGTCCATACATTTGTTCTCTACATCTGTGTCTCAATTTCTGCCCTGCAAACTAGTTCATCTGTGCCATTTTCTAGGTTCCACATATATGCGTTAATATACGATATTTGTTTTTCTCTTTCTGGCTTACTTCACTCTGTATGACAGTCTCTAGATCCATCCATGTCTCAACAAATGACCCAATTTCGTTCCTTTTTATGGCTGAGTAATATTCCATTGTATATATGTACC
>NC_041214.2:126691033-126692036 GCF_002837175.3 Physeter macrocephalus
GTGATTTATGTCAAAGAGTGTTCTTCCTATGTTTTCCTCTAAGAGTTTTATACTATCTGGTCTTACATTTAGGTCTCTAATCCATTTTGAGTTTATCTTTGTGTATGGTGTTAGGGAGTGTTCTCATTTCATTATTTTACATGTAGCTGTCCAGTTTTCCCAGCACCACTTATTGAAGAGACTGTCTTTTCTCCATTGTATATCCTTGCCTCCTTTGTCATAGATTAGTTGACCATAGGTGCGTGGGTTTATCTCTGGGCTTTCTATCCTGTTCCATTGATCTATTTTTCTGTTTTTGTGCCAGTACCATATTGTCTTGATTACTGTAGCTTTGTAGTATAGTCTGAAGTTAGGGAGTCTGATTCCTCCAGCTCCACTTCTTTCCCTCAAGACTGCTTTGGCTATTCGGGGTCTTTTGTGTCTCTATAGAAATTTTAAGATTTTTTGTTCTAGTTCTGTAAAAAATGCTATTGGTAATTTGATAGGGATTGCACTGTATCTGTATATTGCTTTGGGTAGTATAGTCATTTTCACAATATTGATTCTTCCAATCCAAGAACATGGTATATCTCTTGTTTGCTGTGGCTTTGTCGTATATGGCCTTTATTATGTTGAGGTAGGTTCCCTCTATGCCCACTTTCTGGAGATTTTTCATCTTAAATGGGTGTTGAATTTTGTCAAAAGCTTTTCTGCATCTATTGAGATGATCGTATGGTTTTTTATTCTTCAGTTTGTTAATATGGTGTATCACATTGATTGTTCTTCTCTGATTGCCATGGCTAGGACTTCCAAAACTATGTTGAATAATAGTAGTTATAATGGACATCCTTGTCTTGTTCTAGATCGTAGAGGAAATGTTTTCAATATACCACCATTGAGAATGATGTTTGCTGTGGCTTTGTCGTATATGGCCTTTATTATGTTGAGATAGGTTCCCTCTATGCCCACTTTCTGGAGATTTTTCATCTTAAATGGGTGTTGAATTTTGTCAAAAGCCTTTTCT
>NC_041214.2:126692171-126694133 GCF_002837175.3 Physeter macrocephalus
CTGCAAACAGTGACAGTTTTACTTCTTCTTTTCCAATTTGTATTCCTTTTCTTTCCTTTTCTTCTCTGATTGCCATGGCTAGGACTTCCAAAACTATGTTGAATAATAGTAGTTATAATGGACATCCTTGTCTTGTTCTAGATCGTAGAGGAAATGTTTTCAATATACCACCATTGAGAATGATGTTTGCTGTGGCTTTGTCGTATATGGCCTTTATTATGTTGAGATAGGTTCCCTCTATGCCCACTTTCTGGAGATTTTTCATCTTAAATGGGTGTTGAATTTTGTCAAAAGCTTTTCTGCATCTATTGAGATGATCGTATGGTTTTTTATTCTTCAGTTTGTTAATATGGTGTATCACATTGATTGATTTGGGTGTATTGAAGAATCCTTGCATCCCTGGGATAAACCCCACTTGATCATGGTGTATGATCCTTTTAATGTGTTGTTGGACTCTGTCTGCTAGTATTTTGTTGAGGATTTTTGCATCTATATTCATCAGTGATATTGGTCTGTAAATTTCTTTTTTTGTAGTATCTTGATCTGGCTTTGGTATCAGGGTGATGGTGGCCTCAGAAGGAGTTTGGGAGTGTTCCTTCCTCTGAATTTTTGGAAGAGTTTGAGAAGGATGGGTGTTAGCTCTTCTCTAAATATTTGATAGAATTCACCTGTGAAGCCATCTGTTCCTGGACTTTTGTTTGTTGGAAGGTTTTTAATCAGTTTCAATTTCATTACTTGTGAATGGTCTGTTCATATTTTCTATTTCTTCCTGGTTCAGTCTTGGAAGGTTATACCTTTCTAAGAATTTGTCCATTTCTTCCAGGTTGTCCATTTTATTGGCGTAGAGTTTCTTGTAGTAGTCTCTTAGGATGCTTTGTATTTCTGTGGTGTCTGTTGTAACTTTTCCTTTTTCATTTCTAATTTTATTGATTTGAGTCCTCTCTCTATTTTGTTTATCTTCTCAATGAACCAGCTTTTAGTTTTATTGATCTTTGCTCTTGTTTTTTCATTTTTTGTTCATTTTTTTTAATCTGATCTTTATGATTTCCTTCCTTCTGCTAACTTTGGGTTTTCTTTTTTGGTTCTTCTTTCTCTCGTTGCTTTAGGTGTAAGTAGTGTTGTGTATTTGAGATTTATAATGTTTCTTGAGATAGGATTGTATTGATATAAACTTCCCTCTTAGAACTGCTTTTGCTGCATCCCATAGGTTTTGGATTGTCTTGTTTTCATTGTCATTTGTCTCTAGGTATTTTTTGATTTCCTCTTTGATTTCTTCACTGACTTCTTGGTTATTTAGTAACGTATTGTTTAGCCTTCATGTGTTTGTGTTTTTTACGTTTTTTTTCCGTGTAATTGATTTCTAATCTCATAGCGTTGTGGTCAGAAAAGATGCTTGATATGATTTCAACTTTTCCAAATTTACTGAGGCTTGATTTGTGACCCAGAATGTGATCTATCCTGGAGAAGATTCTGTGCACACTTGAGAAGAAAGTGTAATCTGCTGTTTTTGTATGGAGTGTCCTATAAATATCAATTAAATCTATCTGGTTTATTGTGTCATTTAAAACTTCTGTTTCCTTATTTATTTTAATTTTGGCTGATCTGTCCATTGGTGTGAGTGAGGTGTTAACGTCCCCCACTATTATTGTGTTACTGTCGATTTCCTCTTTTATAGCTGCTAGCAGTTGCCTTATGTATTGAGGTGCTCCTATGTTGGGTGCATATATATTTATAATTGTTATATCTTCTTCTTGGATTGATCCCTTGATCATTATGTAGTGTCCTTCCTTGTCTCTTGTAACATTCTTTATTTTAAAGTCTATTTTATCTGATATGAGTATTGCTACTCCAGGTTTCTTCTGATTTCCATTTGCATGGAATATCTTTTTCCATCCCCTCACTTTCAGTCTGTATGTGTCCCTAGGTCTGAAGTGGGTCTCTTCTAGACACCATATATATGGG
>NC_041214.2:126694158-126694718 GCF_002837175.3 Physeter macrocephalus
CGTTTCAGGTAATTATTGATATGTATGTTCCTATGACCATTTTCTTAATTGTTTTGGGTTTGTTATGGTAGTCCCTTTTCTTCTTGTGTTCCCACTTAGAGAAGTTCCTTTAGCATTTGTTGTAGAGATGGTTTGCTGGTGTTGATTTCTCTTAGCTTTTGCTTGTCTCTAAAGCTTTTGGTTTCTCCATCGAATCTGAATGAGATCATTGCCGGGTAGACTAATCTTGGTTGTAGGTTCTTCCCTTTCATCACTTTAAGTACATCATGACACTCGCTTCTGGCTTGTAGAGTTTATGCTGAGAAATCAGCTGTTAACCTTATGGGAGTTCCCTTGTATGTTATTTGTTTTTTTTCCCTTGCTGCTTTCAGTAATTTTTCTTTGTCTTTAATTTTTGCCAATTTGATTACTATGTGTCTTGGTGTGTTTCTCCTTGGGTTTATCCTATATGGGACTCTCTGTGCTTCTTTGACTTGGGTGGCTATTTCCTTTCCCATGTTAGGGAAGTTTTCAACTATAATCTCTTCAAATATTTTCTCTGGTCCTTTCTCTCTCTCTCT
>NC_041214.2:126695041-126701053 GCF_002837175.3 Physeter macrocephalus
CTGGTAGATAAGGCTATCTAAGAGGCTTGTGCAAGTTTCCTGATGGGAGGGACTGGTGGTGCATAGAGCTGGCTGTTGCTCTGCTGGGCAGAGCTGAGTAAAACTTTAATCCACTTGACTGCTGATGGGTGGGGCTGGGTTCCTTCCCTGTTGGTTTTTTGACCTGAAGTAACCCAACACTGGAGCCAACCCGGGCTCTTTGGTGGGTTAATGGTGGACTCCAGGAGGGCTCACGCCAAGGAGTACTTCCCAGAACTTCTGTTGCCAGTGTCCTTGTCCTCATGGTGAGCCATAGCCACCCACCACCTCTGTAGGAGACCCTCCAACACTAGCTGGTAGGTCTGGTTCAGTCTCTCGTGGCATCACTGCTCCTTCCCCTGTGTCCCGATGCACATACTACTTTGTGTGTGCCCTCCAAGAGTGGAGTCTCTGTTTCCCTCTGTGCTGTCAGAGTCCTGCAATCAAATCCTGCTACGCTTCAAAGTCTGATTCTCTAGGAATTCCTCCTCCCGTTGCCGGGCCTCCAGTTTTGGAAGCCTGACATGGGGCTCAGAACCTTCACTCCAGTTGGTGGACTTCTGTGGTATGAGTATTCTCCAGTTTGTGAGTCACCCAGTCAGCAGTTATGGGATTTGTTTTTATTGTGATTGCGCCCCTCCTACCATCTCACTGTGGCTTCGCCTTTGTCTTTGGGTATGGGATATCTTTTTTGGTGAGTTCCAGTGTCTTCCTGTTGATGATTGTTCAGCAGTTGGTTGTGATTCTGGTGTTCTCGCAAGTGGGAGAGAGCACGTCCTTCTACTCTGCCAATTTGATTCCAAATCTTGAGATTTAGTTGCTTTTGATTGATTGTTTTTGTTTTTACATGTTTATGCTCTCTCTAGGGCACAAAGATAGTCTTCGGATATGCTGGCAATTGTTTATTGGTGATAGGAAGGGTGATAAATACCCTCTTATGCCAGATAAACCATCCTGAACCATTTTTTGTCCTCCTTCAAACATTTTCCCTTCATATCCATAAAAGAGCCAGATTTTAAGTAACAGGACTTAGAGCAAGCACCAGTGGACCCGAGGGATTCTGATTTTCTATGTACTTATTACTCAGAAAGTTGATTAAGTACGTTTTACTCAATTAACCACAGATGAGCCCTTGTGCTTCACTAGTTTGTAATTGCCCTAATTGATTCTAAGGCAAGATCTCTGGTCAGAGTCAAGCCAGATGTAGGCTTTGTTAGTGATTTTGATGGAATGACCCCAGGAAGCTTCATTTTTACAGCTTTGATATAAAAAGTCTAAGAAGCTTGCCCAGGTCTCTCTGCTTACTTAATTATATTTTTGATAATTTATTTTGCCAATTGACTTCTAGCCAGGCCAGGTTATGTTTGATCTTGATGAGGTTGCAGACTTGCAGGAGAGGAGGAAATATCCTAGCTCATTATCGTCTATTCTTGCTTTATCAGACCTGTTTTCTGGAAACTGTATGCAAATTCTGGTTCTCAGACATTTTCTTTGAAAACCATTCATTTCTCTCCCCCCTTCTGAATTATTTCTTTAGCATAGGGTGAATAGTCTGTCTCCTGGCTTCTAATCACTGATGTTAGAGATTTCACCATTAGCCACTTATTCTTCTGTCTTAAGGATTATCTTTCCAATTCTATTCAAAAACTGATATTATTTTGGTAAATTGGGGCTTTAGGTAGAAGATTGGGTTAAGATCAAATTCCATTAGATACAACAATCCGATTAATTTAGAATTCTCAATTCTTTGAACTTTACTAGTAAAGCAGTGTAGCAGAAATTATTTTGATACAGGTTTTTTATTCTTGATAATATTTCCAAATTAGAGTCAGCATCTACGATCCTCCTACTGTCTCCCCCTGGAAGGGAGCAAGAAGAGAAGGCAGAGAGTAAGCTAAGACAGGCTGTTTTCTGTCATGAGGCAGAATGAGGACTTGAGATAGACATTAAATTAAGTAATGAAAAAAAATGTTTTTGTTTTTTTTTAGCACCAGAGTTTGTGGGTTATGGGGTTCATATTTACTATAGGAGTTTCTGTTATATTCTGTTATAATGGTTCTTAGAAACATTTGTTACAAGAGTTCAACTCCTGTTGACTCACACAGGCATGCTCTCTTGGAACACAAATAACTCTGGGAGTTGAAAAATATGAAGTCCTTCCTACTCCAATACCCTTCCAAATGTAGTTCTTGCAGAGGAAAAAAAAAAAAAAGATGTTGGAATCCAGGAAGTATTCCATATATGTGTGTAGTTACTGGAGAGCAAAGTTAAATATTCTGTACATGTTTCTTTGGAGGAGAGGGTGTAGGTTCATAGTGAGAGGGGAGGAATGTAGTCCTGAAGACACACTTTATGTATGACATAATTTCGCCTACAGCTCCAGATTTTTCAGAATTATTCTCAGTCACATTTAGTAGGCAATTCATAGTCCATGGTCATGTGAGTAAATATCTTATGCTGTTAAAGAGAAAAACGGACCAAAATGGCGTCACTTGTGCTGAAACCCAAGGTACCAAACCTAGATTTAAAACCTAACCTAGCAGCAGTTTTGACCTTCACCAAATATGTAATTTTAATCAACCAGTCTGGAATTTTCTGGTCAGCACCAATGAGATAATCTGCCATGTGGGACCACTCCATCCCCCATAGGAAGAAGAGGCAATTTCAGTGATAAAACCCTTGCTGTTCCCTCCCCCTCCCCCACCAAAGATATCCTGGCTTAAAAAAAAAATCCTTTTTTTTTTTGGCTAATAATTCCCTGGCCCCACCCTTCCTCCTATAAAATTCTTCCATTTGTAGAACACCTCAGAGTGCTAGATGGGATGCTGCCCAATTCATGAATTGCCTAATAAGGCCAATGAGATCTTCAAATTTACTCAGTTGAATTGTGTTTTTTAATAACTCAAACTTTTTAAATTTTTATGTTTAAAATTTTGCCATCTCAGTCCTTACCTTGATGGATTTTCTGAATGTTGTCACTAGGGTATAATGTCAGATTGTGCAGGTATATGGGCTTTGAACAAGCATAGTGGGAACAGTGTTGTCCATTTAGGGGAGAAAAAAATATTTTTCCTTTACCCATCTCTGGCAGGGCCCTGTAAATTAGACTGTAAAAAGACAGATTAACAAGAGGAAAACAAACAGAAGTTTATTAACATGTGTATCCTGCACACCCATGGGAGCAACCAATGATGAGTAACCCAAAGGGCTGGTTAGAACTTGGACCCATATACCATCTTAGGGTTTGGGGCTTCTGAGAGGGGGGAACAAGTTATGAGGAGGTGACCCAGAAAAGTATGGTAAACAAGGGTTGTTTAGTAAGGTTTATTCTACAGATTTAAGTTTTCCCTATTGATAAGAGTTGTTAAGAGTCCTTTACCACATCTGCTGGTTCTCAATGGCCATTACCTCAAAACAATCCATATGCCAGAGAGGCATAATTTGGTGTGGCCTCTTCTGGTACCCTTCATTCATCAGTACTCTCACTTGCATTATTTAAAATGCATTCAGTTACAAGTTAAAGACAGTTGAACTCAAACTGTCTTAAACACTAAAAGGAAATAAAAAGTTCATCTTTTTAAAAGTTTAATATTAGATTTAATCCAATGACTCAACCTGGTCATCAAAGATGCAGTGTTATTTCTCCACTCTGTTTCGAATGTATTAGAACCTATTCTGTGATTTTTTTCCCCATAAACACATGAAGGTTGCCAGCAGATTCCAGAGTCAAATGCCTACAACTGAAGAAAGGATCTTGGTTTCAGAATTCCCAGCAAAGTTCCTGATTGGCCATTTAATTGGTCCAGAGCAACTTTCTGATTTCATACTAATTAAGCCAGCTTAGTTTATGTGCCTGTCCCTTAAGCAATATTTATGGGCAGGAAATTCAGTACACTGATGGGCTTAATCAAGGTCATATCCTCTAGTCCTGAGCAATCCCAGCCCAGCATTCAGCTTCAATGAAAAAATATGGACAAAGAATTGGGACGAATGGTTCCCTTAAATCTTAACTATTTATTCTTGTTAAAAGAAATGAGAGTAGTTGCTGGAGAGAAAATAACAATCAGTGACTTCAGTTTTTTGAGAGTTACTGGTTTATAAACTATACACACATATAGAGAGAAAATTAAAATATATGTAAAATTTGTATTTATATATGTGTATGTGTGTATGCATGTATGTATTAAACAAAAGTGGTAGAAAACTTGAAAGGATAGCTTTTTATCCAAAGTAATATAGAGCTGAGGGAATGTTGCCATTGACTAGAATGGGTGTAACCTTTGGAATAGAATCATGGAGATATTTAGTCACATAATATTTAGTTATTTAGATATTTAGTCACAGAATTTTAGGGTTGAATGCAAGAAAACTAGAAGACTCCAGTTTTTAAAACTCTCTTTCTTCTATTGAGCTGAAATCTTCCTCCTTTTAAATTTTGCCAAATCTTATTTGCCCTGGTATTGCCATTTGAAACTACTTATAACAAGAAATCCTTCTTTTTCATGACAGTCCCTCAAACATTTGAGGTTGCTTGTAGATAATAAACAAGGTAACACTGTCTTATATTTGGGTAGTGCTTTAAAGTTTTCAAAGTCCTGTTATGTCCAGTATCTTATTTCTTTATTAAAAAAAATATATAAAATTAGAAAAGTTAATCAAATAGGAATTTCCTTGCCATCAAGTGATAGATACCAATTTCAAAGATGATGTAAAAAAAAAAAAAGAGAAATGTACTGGCAAGTGATTGTAAGGAAAAGTTGAACAACAAAGCAAATAGTATTCCAGAGCTGAACTTAGAATGACTCTGTGAGCAAAACATGACTCTCTATTTCTTAACTGTCAGTCTCTCCGCTTATCAGCTTCTTTCCTATTGCAGTCTGCCTTTCCTTGGCAGTAACTATCATCAATAGAAGCTCCTTAACTGTCATCTCCCACCTTTGGCTATTGAAGACCTCTGACCCCTCTCTGGCTCACCAGTCCCATGAAGGGCCTTGTGGACTAATCGGCGTGAGGTTTCTGAACCTGCTACAACCAAATACAGTTAGAGGTTTGTTGGAGGAGGCAATCAAGAGGATGTGACTGCTGGCTGATGCTTGAGCTGGACACTAGGAGTGGGAGGCTCCTTACCTGCTCTCCTGTCCTTGGAATGTACATCCTGTCCATCAGTCCATCATTCCCACACTAAGAGCTCTTTCGAGGACACAGCCTTGAGAGAGTAAGATATTGTGACCATCTGAACCAAATAGGTGTCTAAACCTAGCTAAGGCCTCTATATAAACTCTTAAGATTCTGACAGGTGGGTGCAGAAATCTAGTCTTCTTGCCACTGCTCAAGACAAGCCTCATAAATAAGTTTCCTTGCTTATTAAAACTTCCCTCTACTGAGTCAGCTCTACGCACCACCAGTCCCTTCCATCAGGAAACTTGCACAAGCCTCTTAGATAGCCTCATCCACCAGAGGGCAGACAGAGGAAGCAAGAAGAACTACAATCCTGCAGCTTGTGGGAAAAAAAAACCCACATTCACAGAAAGATAGACAAGATGAAAAGGCAGAGGGCTATGTACCAGATGAAGGAACAAGATAAAACCGCAGAAAAACATCTAAATGCAATGGAGATAGGCAACCTTCCAGAAAAAGAATTCAGACTAATGATAGTGAAGATGATCCAGGACCTTGTTAAAAGAATGGAGGCAAAGATCGAGAAGATGCAAGAAATGTTTAACAAAGACCTAGAAGAATCAAAGAACAAACAAACAGAGATGAGCAATACAATAACTGAAAGGAAAACTACACTAGAAGGAATCAATAGCAGAATAACTGAGGCAGAAGAACGGATAAGTGACCTGGAGCACAGAATGGTGGAATTCACTGCTGAGGAACAGAATAAAGAAAAAAGAATGAAAAGAAATGAAGACAGCCTAAGAGACCAATGGGACAACATTAAATGCAACAACATTCGCATTATAGGGGTCCCAGAAGGAGAAGAGAGAGAGA
>NC_041214.2:126701597-126702020 GCF_002837175.3 Physeter macrocephalus
TTACAAGAGACAAGGAAGGACACTACATAATGTTCAAGGGATCAATCCAAGAAGAAGATATAACAATTATAAATATATATGCACCCAACATAGGAGCACCTCAATACATAAGGCAACTGCTAGCAGCTATAAAAGAGGAAATCGACAGTAACACAATAATAGTGGGGGACGTTAACACCTCACTCACACCAATGGACAGATCATCCAAAATTAAATAAATAAGGAAACAAGTTTTAAATGACACAATAAACCAGATAGATTTAATTGATATTTATAGGACATTCCATCCAAAAACAGCAGATTACACTTTTTTCTCAAGTGTGCATGGAACATTCTCCAGGCTAGATCGCATCTTGGGTTACAAATCAAACCTTAGTAAATTTAAGAAAATTGAAATCATATCAAGCATCTTTTCTGACCACA
>NC_041214.2:126702520-126726156 GCF_002837175.3 Physeter macrocephalus
GCATTGGCAGGCGGACGCGCAACCACTGCGCCACCAGGGAAGCCCCCATCTTTTTTTTTTTTATATACAGTTACCACTATGTGGACGACTCTCAAATATTTTTCTACAGTCCTGGCTATCTTTTTAATTCTAGTCCTGTATATGCAAAAATTGGCCAGAACCTTCACTTGGCTCTTTAATTGTCATCAAAACTAAAATCATCATAATTCTCTTCTCCCCAAATAACTTAAATTACCTCCTTATTCAGGGACTCCATGCTTCTGACCTGTTTCTACCCAGTCACTGAAACTTAAATTCTAGAGATCTAAATAGATTCTGGTACCAATTCCAATGGGTGTGTGTGGGGTCGGGGAGATGTGGTTCCTGCACAGCACCAAGTATTCTCCAGACACTGGCTGGGTGTCTTACAATTCAACTCAATTCTGATACTCTCTACCCAGAGATAGCATCAGATCTCACAGAGTGAGGGTTCAGTCCCTCAAGACTGCACCCCTTCTCTCCCTGCTTCAGATGCCAGTCAAAAGCCCAGGTGCTTCTGACTCTATTGATTAGAGGTTCTCATGACCTCCTCTTTGGGTTCTATTAATTTGCTAGAGCAGCCACAGAACTCAGAGAAACATTTTAATTACTAGATTACCAGTTAATTCTAAAGAAGATATTAACTCAGAAACAGCCAGGTGAAAGAGATGTGTAGGACAAGGTATGGGGAAAGGGCATGGAGCCTCCATACTCTGATGATGCCACTCTCCCCGATCTCCGTGTGTTCACCAACCCAGAAGCTCTCTGACCCTTCTTTTGGTTTTTTATGGAGGCTTCATCACATAGGGATAATTGATTATATCACTGGCCATTGGTGCTTGAACTCAGTCTCCAGCCTTCTCCTGTTCCCAGAGGTCGGGGGGTGGGGGTGGGGAGGGGTGTGTGGGACTGAAAATCCCAAGCCTCAAGTTACATGGTTGGTTCTCCTGTCAACCTACCCCCATCCCTAGGTGGGGTCCAAAAGTCACCTCATTAACATAAAAAAAGATACCTTTTCCACTCTCCTCACTTGGGAAATTCCAAGGATTTTAGGAGCCAGAAATGGGGATGAAGACCAAATTTATATTTCTTATTATAAATCATGTATCACAGCTTCTCATTTTCCCTCATTTTCTATATTCTAGAATGAACATTTTTTTAGTGACTAATATGTTCCAGGTACCATATAAGATCCTAGAGAACTAAATGTTCTTGATTCTAGATGTTCCTGATCTTGAGAGTGTCTTAACTTACTAATGCAAAATGAAAGATGTTATGGAAGAAGAACAATTAAGAAGATAGGGGAAGAGATAAGCAGTCAGTTTAAATATTGTATTACACTTTGGAGAAAGAGTGGGATTTTGGCAGACAAAGAAAGCATAAATCAGATCTTGTGTTTCCATTATCTGGACGTTTGTTTGTGCTATTCTTTCTGCCCATAATTCTCATCTCTTTTAGCTCTACTTGTCAAAATCCCACTCAACTCTAGGACCCGTGGTTGACTTTCTTGTTCAATATTTGTTTTTCAATTGATTGCAAATGTGTGTGTTTAGTGTGTGTGTCAATTGTAAGCTCTATCTTGTCTTATTAACTCTAATATTTCTTGCTAGTACTAGCATTATATATTTGGCACATAGTAGGTGCCCAAAATATATTGCTAAATCAGTGATTAACTGTATGAGAAAATGAGCTACGTAAGAAAACAAAAATGCAGTTCACACACTGAATTTCAAATTGTCCAGTCTTTTTCTGCTGTTTTCACATATGAAATTGGGAGCTGATATTGGGATCTTAATTGTGAAGTGTAGTGTAAGTACTCTGGGGCCTTGCAGTCAGAAATAATCAGTCTTTTTACATGTGGAAATATTCACAACAAATGTTATGACCTACTATTCTAGTATCTTTTCAGTTATGAAGAAGCTGAAGTTTAATCACAAATGGAAATTCAATTATAGTGAATAATAGTTATCTGGATCTTCAGTTTCTTTTAATCTTCTGTTTCACTTTTTGCAAACTGTAACTAACACTTGCTCATAGTCTGAGTTAAGGAAAAGTTGATTTTTACTGAAAATCAACTGAAATATTGCACGCCTATAGGAATAAAAATATTTAATACTTATTGAGTGCTTGCAATGTCCTAGCCACTTTACATATGTTACTTCACTTAATCTATATAGCCACCCACTGAATTATTCATCCAATTTTATGGATGGAACTAAGGATCAGAGTGATAAGGAATAAATGTTTTCTTTTAGAGGTTAAGATCCATACTAGTTTAGATATTTAAGAGAAGATGATATTATACCTCAATAAAGCTGAGAAAAAAATGAATGCTCTTCCTTTCCATAAGATAGTCTATCAATTGTGCCTTGGATTAGCATGACAGTAACAAAACCAACCAGTCAAAACTTGAGAGTGAAAGAAGTTAACCAGTGGTTTGGGCTGTATTATGGAAATAATGAATTTGGAATTTTTTTCATTTGCTTCTTCTCTCTGAATTAATTTGTGGTTTTTATTTTACATAAACATATTCACTGAAGAGCTATTCAGACTTGGCAGTAACCCCTGACCTGACACTCCTTAGCACAATGACTTGAAAGATACATTTTTTTAACTTCCTTTTTTCCTCTTCCTTTCGTCTTCTTGGAGTATTATATATCTAAGTGACAGGAGTCTAACCGATACTTAGGAAGATAAACACTCTGCCTCTGTTAGGTACAACAGAAGGGTTCATACATCACTTATGAGCTCCCTTCTTCACCTGTCTGGTGCAGGGGAGGACAGTACCCCAGATGGGCTCACTACATTATGGCTGATTGGTGTCCAGGACATCATTATTGGTGATCTTGTCTTGTCATTGGTTTATAGATGTCACAGAGGATACTGGTCCCAAAGTGGGATTTCTGCAGCAGGGCTAAGAATCATTATATGTTATTATTCACTTGCAAGATGATGAACACTATGTTAAGATTCAGAACAGCTTCTGGAAAGAATTTTGAAAGAAATAAACATTTTATCATTTTCTATAAAATTTCCACTTTAAAAAAAGGAGGTGGATTATTACTATTTTACAAATAATTCTTGATATTTTAAATGTTTTTTAATGTTTAACTCTCAAAAATATTAGTCAACTCTTCTTTTACCGGAAAAATAGAATCTGGAAAACATGTCTATAACACTGTTATTGAGAAGTCCAGGACAGTGATTGCCCCTGATTTCATATGAAACCACAATGGCTCTCTTTTATTTTTCTCTCCTCAGTGAATTGATCAAATTGAGGCTAAATTGCTTGCTTGGTTATTACATGTGCATAACTTACATAACACAAAGTGTCTGAGTCATTGCGGGCTTCTCAGGGAATTTAATGAACTTGTGCTTTATGGACCTGATGCCGGTTTTGCAGCTTCCCTCACACTGAGCATGACAGTAGCCTGCCATTGCCAGCACTGTCTCTCTGAATGGCATTGGTTACAGTGTTAGAGAAGAATGCTGAGAAATATTGACTTACAAACAGGGGCTAAACTACAGGAGGCTGAGTAACCATACTGTGTGCACTACCTTCTCCCAAACCTCAAATATTACCCTCCAATCATTATTATCTTTACTTAAAGAAAAGTGAAGTAAATTAATATCATTGACATTTGAAGGGTAGCCGGTGCCACAGAAGCCTTCCCCTGCCTTTGTATTGGCTATGTTGAATGTGGCGATATGTTTTGCAGGCCCGTTTTAGCCATAAGAGACACCTGAAATTCAGAGATTATTTTGCACTTGCTTGACAAAGGAAGTATCTCCCTACCCTGACTCGTGCATCTGTGAGTAACTAACAATCACCTTTTCATGACAGCTTTTCCTCCTTAAATACCTTCTATATTAAAACCTTGCTTTATACCACCTTTGCATGGCTCTGCATATGAAATACTAAAACATCATCAGTTTTAATGAAGTAGTCAACCCATTACTTGAAGAATTTATATTTATGGCCCACAGACTAGCTACCCTCCAACGTGAGCTAGGTGACGCATTAATCCTTGTCATTA
The DNA here is from genome assembly GCF_002837175.3 of Physeter macrocephalus. Lineage (NCBI taxonomy): Eukaryota > Metazoa > Chordata > Mammalia > Artiodactyla > Physeteridae > Physeter > Physeter macrocephalus. The sequence goes on from NC_041214.2 coordinate 126,706,576, forward strand.
CAGAAGTAGGTACCCATGAAAATGAATAGAAATAGCTGATCTCATTAAAGGCTGAATTGAAACCAATTCTTATGGCAGCAGTAGCTACAACCTGTGATAATTTCCCTAGCTGCTATATGAGTTAAGTCCTGTAATTACTTTAAAAAAAAATTCTAAATAGCATAATTTTAGGTTACATTGTATTTTTTATGTGTATATTTGTATGTATGTTGGAGAATAGGGTATAGAGTTGTATTTAAATAAGCTTGAATTTTAATTGGCTTGGCTTGGTTTTTATATTCATAGGGCTTTATTTATGTCTTTCCACACACACAACTTTTTTCCTCTAATTCTTTTTGATTCTCATTCTCATTTTGAGAGACTGATCCTTAGATTATGACTCTCGTTATAAATGCATACTATGCTAGAGGGCTATTTTTATGCTCACAGACTCAAATCATTCTGGGATTTTAATTTCTCTTCTATAGTTTGAAACAAATTTTTAAATTTAAAAAGATGAAGATATTGGACCTTGCCCTAGGGTCCTGATTTAAGGTTTAGACAGAAGGTTAAATATCAGAACTTTAATATAAATCAAGTGCATGCATTTCTGAATAAAGGTCTGGCACCATCTGCACAGGGCATTGATTTCTCTAGCTAGAGGGCTGGAGAGTCTGTTTACAAAAGAATATACGATTTAGACAGCACAAGTGCCTTTCTATCAAATAGAAGAGAAGAGCCATGTCATTTGTCATTACAAGCACACCATTTCCTTTTTGGTGAGCTAATGCCCTTCCTTAAAAGATTAGCCCTTTAAAGTAAAGAAATTGGAGCTGGCAGGCAGCACCAGGAGTAGATACAGATTCGAAATTCTTTAAAAGCCTGAGTTCAGACCCATTCAGAATCTCTTAAAAACATCACCAGAGAATCCTGGTATATCCACATTCACCCACCAGGATTATTTCCGAATCATGACCACGTAACTTTTCACTGTACGAATATTCGTGCAAACAGACACAGTTTCTTTAATAATTTACCCTCAAAATTAGATGCAATGGGTAATTATCTTGTTAGAGAATTTAAATTCAGCCTTCCTTTCATAGATGAGTCTCATACTATGAACACAATGATAATAATAGGCCAAGGAACATTTAAATATTTATGCAGATTCTACTTCAGTTTATATTTGGAAACTTTGCAACCCTGGTAGAAAGAATATCTCTTCTCACTGTGTACCATAATCTCTAGGACTGTAAAAGATAATATTTTAGTACAGAAAAGCAGTGGAGAAGCCCAGCGACCCTATAGCTTTGAATAAAGACAATTCTATTAAATAAATAATAAATTCTATTCTATTCTATTAAATTCATTTATACGTCACAAGCAGGGGATTGGCTGAGAGTAACATATGCACCATAAATAAATTGAACATTGTTCCAGATATTATAATGCAGTAAGATATACATAACACTGATACCTATCGAAGATATTTTAATATTTCCTTAATGGCTTCGAAGCCACTTAGAAAACTTGCATCTATTTAGGATCTTTATTAATGGCATTGCAATCTTGGCAAAAAATATTAATTTTTAAGTTATTTGACTATTTAAATGTAGGACAAAAGCCTGATAGTTAGAATAATTTGTTTTATATCAACCAAGGTTTCAGACTTTTTTTCAGCGAATTATTCTGAGGCATATTATTTCAATAATAATATTGCTGCCCTTTTTTTTTTCTTAAAATAATTTTGATAGAAAAACAAAAAAGAGTATAAAGTCTAGGAAAGCATATTCTTTTTATTTATTTATTTATTTATTTATTTATTTATTTGGCTGCTTTGGGTTTTAGTTGCGGCACACAGGATTTTCGTTGAGGCATGAGGGATTTTTTGTTGCAGGGTGCAGGCATCTCTCTAGTTGTGGCGTGCGGGTTTTCTCTCTCTATTTGTGGCACTCAGGCTCCAGAGCACATGGGCTCTGTAGTTTGCAGCACACGGGCTCTCTCGTTGAGGCGCGTGAGCTCAGTAGTTGTGGCATGCAGCTTAGTTGCCCTATGGCATGTGGGATCTTAGTTCTCTGACCAGGGATTGAACCCGTGTGCTCTGCATTGAAAAGCAGATTCTTTACCACTGGACCACCAAGGAAGTCCCGGAAGACATATTCTTATAGATGGAAAAACAATGAAAGAAGGGGAAGAAATCTGAAAGGATGTGGGGTAATATGAATAAAAAGCACTTGTTATATTTGGTTCAAATTCTGGCCTTAAACTAGCTGAGTGATTTGGAGCATATAACTCTGAGAGTCCTAGTTTCTTTATCCATAAAACATAAAACATAGTTCATATTGCATTTATTTGTTACACGGGTTAAAGGAGATGATATATGTGAAAGCTTGGAATATAACCCTCGTGATGTTTCTACTCTCACTACCCTTTCAGGTGATAGAAAGTTTGGGCTGCCACAATTACTGTCATCCCAGGCTACTTTAGAAGGCCTCGGAAGAGAGATTTCTCCATTCCTCCGTTCTTGGGTTTTCCTTCCAGGCAGATATACCAACCAGTAGGTCAGGCAGAACTTCATGGATTACAAACTTATGATTTATTGTGGACACTGACGTGACTGGAGTCAGTAGGCAGAGCAAATTATGTGTAGCACCTTGGGGGTCAATTGAACTTACAGATGCAATTTAGCCTTCTTATACTTAACACAAATTCTTTTCATTATGACTTTTCAGTTTTGCCTTCAACACAAATGCCTACTAACCCTGATTCAAAACCTAGCCCCTGAGACAGATCTAAATAGACCTCATGTGATCAGCCTGTACATTATACTTAATTTCCAAGCACCATTATAACAGCATTATCACACAGATGGGTACTACTACCAGGTAAATGGTGGTGAATTCTGCGCTGGGCAAGCTTTACTGAAAACAATACCCAATATGCTTCATCTTTTGCATTGTTTATGGTTCTCTTCATTTGCAATTCTAAGGATTAATAAACTGGTAGTAAAAATTCATTGTGTAGATAATATAGCCATGATTCAAGCATCCAGTCTTAGCCTTGTGTTGGTCAAGAAAAAACAAAGACTGGCCACTAAAAAGAAATGTGAAAATGAATTAAGTTGATTACATGTTTCAAACTCCACAAGAAGATATAAGGTTCATTGTAACATTACTCTTCTCTTCACCGACAACAAACCCAGTATCAAACTCTAACATCTAAATCTACTAAAAAATGCCTCCCCCAAACCTCGAGTCTCTAGTGTAACCTCTTCCTCAGTCTTTCCCATAATAATGCATCACAATAATGCAAATATCTGCTTGGAATTCCAGAATGCTCCTCATTGTTTGGGGAAAAGGCAGAAACTTAGCAGGCAGAGCCAGAAGTATTTTTAGTGGGAAGGGGATAGGAAAAGACTGGAACTATTGCTGTTATTTTTATTTTGGTTTTTGAATCTTCAGGTACCAATGGACAGAGAATACAGTAGAAGAACAAAAGAGCTATGTTGGACAATGACTATTGTCAATGGATTACTGAAGCAACTTAGAAACCTAGGGGATCAAAGAGAGCAAATTGCTTCTTCTTGAATAATGTTTGGTGACTTAAACTCTGAGGGAAATGAATTTTGGAGAATATAAAGAAAACATGAATTTGAATTTTGTTTTCTCATTGCCTGAAGTTTACCCTTTTGGCAGACAATACTACATATCTGTTATTTGGAAACATTAATTTTTCCTCTTTTTTTCAACACTGATAAATACAATCAATAAAAATTATAAATATAATAAGTTTTTATTGCTCACTGTCTTTTTTTTAGCATCTTTATTGGAGTATAATTGTGCTCACTGTCTTAATAAATAAAAAATAACTGATGTCTGATGGTAATTTATAAATTAAGATTAAGTTGATTTCCTCAACAAATAACTCGTGATGTATTTAAAATTAGTATTTTAAAAGGACACAATCCCCAGCTTAAACCATTTATTCATTAAGTTGTGTTTTGTTATTTTTGTTGGGTTTCCTGGTTTCTTAATTTTCCATTTAGTGTTTAGGATCTCAGTGCTGATTTTTTTCCTTGCATTTCTTTAGAACCTTCATTTTGGGTAGCCAACATTTATTTCTATACTCAACCCCAAACAGGTTCCTTCCAATGAACACTTCTACTACCCTTCCACTGCCCCCCAATTTCCTTCAGATTCTCCATCAAAGGTAATGACCTCTAAATTTATAGCTACTGAAAAAGGTAACTGCCAAACAAGAAAAACACAGTGCTAGATTCATTTTGAAGTGCTTTCAGAGGATGTCAAGATAAAGGAGTTGGATGACATAAGCAAATGAAGAAATATTAGGGCTTCCCTGGTGGCGCAGTGGTTGAGAGTCCGCCTGCCGATGTAGGGGACACGGGTTCGTGCCCCGGTCCGGGAGAATCCCACATGCCGCGGAGCGGCTGGGCCCGTGAGCCATGGCCGCTGAGCCTGCGCGTCCGGAGCCTGTGCTCCGCAACGGGAGAGGCCACAGCAGTGAGAGGCCCGTGTACCGCGAAAGCAAAAACAAAAAAAACAAACAACAAAAAAGAAATATTAACAGATCTACAAGTCATAATTGAATCACAGGAATGAATGTATTGATCTGATAAAAAATGGTTTAATCATTTTATAAATGAATCGGTTTTATGGACAACTTTGGCACAATTGCATTTTATAACTTTAAAAAACATCCTCAGTGATATGGCTGTTTAAAAGTTTTATTTCTATTGATTTATATGTATTATAATAGCAGCTATGTATTGTGCCCTCACTCCATGCTGAGAATTGTATTAGCATTGAAAGGTTATTTTACTCAATCCTTATACTAACCCTATGTAATAGGTATTATTAATCTCATTTTACCAATTAAAAAAAGCACTTCCAAGAGGTTAAGTAAATTGCCTGATTCTACATACTAATAAATGTCAAAGCTGGCATTCAGAGCCAAGTCTATAGTACTCCAGAGTCCATAGCTATTGCCTTAATACAATAATCTAATAAATTAATTTCCAAACATCAAATAGAAAATATACTAAGAATTATTACTTCTTTTCTTGAGAATTGTTCCCACCTCTTGTGATAGATCTACTGTGAGTTGGTTTAGGATTATGGAATCTCAGAGGACCCTAAGTCTAACTTTGCATTTGACTCAGGAATCTTCTCTACAGTATTGGTGATAGATTTGTTCCTTCTTCTAAATATTTCGAACAGCAGACAACTCCCTTCTTTTAAGGCATTTGTGTATCTATATCAATTAAGGACCATTGTAATTTTATTTTATCTATTTTTAAAATTCTCTATTATTGAGCAGATATTTACCTTTATTAACACCCACCATTGATTCTAATTCTGTAGTAACCAGAGTAAGTCACAAAAATCTCTTTACAGAAAGTGTGAGGCTAAAGAGGATGTAAGCAAAACTAAAGCTTAGTGTACAGGTAAATTCATGAGAATACTCAACTCTAGAGTGGTCAGGAAAATATTTTATTTTCTTGCCTAAAAAAATGTATAATCTAGAATGCTATCTGGGGTGCATTATTAGTTTAATGCAATAGCATTGTAGCAACAGAACCATGTAATAGTATGATAATCCTATAGAAAATGTGAAGAATTGTTCTGAGTCAGATGTAGCCAAGGTTATCCAGTGAGGAAATCATTTTAAATTGGATGCAGAAGTACCAAACTTTGAAAAAAATATTTCAAAACATTCCATGTGACATTGGAGAATATAAACAGTAAAAGAGGTATTTCTGTCACAGACAGTGTTTGATGGAAATGATTTTTTGGAAGGACAAATAAATCAAATATATGGCATTATGTTCAATATAATCAGCATTCTTATACAGAATAGCCAGTAGCTTTTTGACAGTATGTAGAGCTCATGAAACTAAACAATTATGAAGAAGGCAACTGTAATATCCACTTCTTTATAATATTGAAAGTCTTCTTAAAAGGAATCCAGGTGTGTTTGAAGGAGAGTGACTAGCCTGTCACAGGATTGTATTCCCTAGTTGGATGAGACTGAGGAATTAGCAGTTTTTCAGGACCATGCATGAAAGGTAGCATAGATGTGTAGGGCAGGAAAAAAACTAAGTACAAATATAAGTTGTATATTGTTCACCTGAACCAGTTGTTCACATCTATTTTAGTATAAGTGCCTCATCTAATATATAATAGTTCCAATCAAGCACCTGGGCAGACAGACACCGCTGTGGAGTATTTCATCACCTTCCTTTGATCTTCTAATCCTTTCAATGTTCCTCCTTCATTTTGCTTATTCAGAATCTAGGTTGCATCTTCCTCTCCTAATTACTTGTTCCTACATTTACTTGTACTCCCATCACCAGAATCACTCTCACCAAAATCATCAGTACTTTCATCAAGGCAGTGTGGGCGTCTCAGTGAAGTACAGGTCAGAATCACAGGATACTTGTCCTGCCCTCACTATTTCCTAAGTATGTGATCTTGGAAAAGTGATGTACCTATTTGGGCTTCTATTTACTTATTTATTAAATAGTACTGTGTTTCTATATAGTAACTCATTTAATCATCCCAATAATCTGTTGAGGTAGTTTGTACTATTATCCCCATTTTATAGATTAAGTGAAGAACTTGCCCAAGGTTACACAGCTGAAAACTGGCAGAAATAAGAATCACTTCCAGGCAATCTAGCTCTGGAGTCCAGCAATCTTGAGCATTATGCTGCATCACCTCTGTAATACTGCCTAGATGCTGTAACTTTGGATCTTCACATGATTCAGCTTTATGTTTAAAGGGAATAACATTTGGTGTGCTCATATCTTTATCATAGGAAACTGTACAATTCAGATTACCAAAGTCTTTAACCTTGTGAGAAGAGTCAACATAAGAGATAAATACCCAGTCTGTTCTTTTATGATGAATGTTTTGTTTGCAATGAGTAAATTCAGATTTTCCTTTTGTTTCATTCTGTTTTTCATTCCACAGTTGGAGTTGTTCTTGGACCTTCCTTACGGCTCCTTATGAACTTGTTTCCCTACTAAGCACTCCTGCAGCAGTGAATTGGGGAGTACACTGTCTTTCAGGAGACTGTCTCACAGTGAAACCCTCCTGTTATATGTCATGGGGTAATGGAATAGGTAGTATTTTAAACTCTCATCCTAACAGAATTTTATCATCTGCAGCAGCGGTCCCCAACCTTTTTGGCACCAGGGACTGGTTTCATAGAAGACAGTTTTTCCACAGACAGGGCATGGGGGGGGTATGGTTCAGGCGGTAATGTGAGGAATGGGGAGCGATGGGGAGTCTCAGATGAAGCTTCACTGGCTTGCCCGCCGCTCACCTCCTGCTGTGAGGCCCGCTTCCTAGCAGGCCACAGACTGGTACTGGTCTGCAGCCTGGGGGTTGGGGACCCCTGATCTATAGTAATGCTTTTTTTAAAAAATTTATTTATTTATTTTTGGCTGCGTTGCGTCTTCATTGCTCTGCGCGGGCTTTTCTCTAGTTGCAGTGAGCGGGGGCTACTCTCCGTTGCGGCGCGCGGGCTTCTCATTGTGGTGACTTCTCTTCTTGCAGAGCACGGGCTCTAGGCATGCGGACTTCAGTAGTTGTGGCACGCGGCCTCAGTAGTCATGGCTTGCCTGCCCTAGAGTGCAGGCTCAGTAGTTGTGGCGCACAGGCTTAGTTGCTCTGCGGCATGTGGGATCTTCCCGGACCAGGGATCAAACCCGTGTCCCCTGCATTGTCAGGCAGATTCTTAACCACTACGCCACCAGGGAAGTTCCTATAGTAATTCTTAAAAGATTTGAACTACAACTGGTTTCTCTGTCCCGTTGGATTTATCTCTATTATTGTGTTAACTCTAACCATATTCCCGATTAATCCGATTCCATTTGGTTTCTACAATGAATCTTTTGAATTCTGGATACCTGGCATATCCTCAAGAGATGCTTTTAGAAAGACCTGCTAACTTTTGATATCCACAGAGAGGCGGCATTCAGCTGTTATATAATACTCATAGAAGATGCTGTTAATGGGTCTCCAAATATGGCCTTTTCTTGAAGAAACCAGTCTTTTTGTTTTTACAGTTGGTGGTGCCAGCATTGTGAGGAAGAACATGAGTGAAATGCTTAGGTGCTATTCAAAGAGGTAGCTGAAAATAACCCTGGTTTGTCTTAGAATCTCCTGGAAGGTATTCCCAGCCCCTCCCTTTGTTTGCCTTTTTTGTTTGGAGTGTTCTTTCCAGTCATATTGTAGAAAACTACCAAGAGCTTATCTTGTGATTATGGCTGGTTTGGACAAAACAGTGCTATCCAGGCTGTAGAGGGGATGGTCACACATCTAAAACAAACACATTATCTAGCACTTATTGTGGTCTCACTTAGCATGCCTTCAGGAATGTGAAGCTTTTTGCATTTTCCCAGTTGAGTCCTCAGACCTATTATTAGCATATTATGATTTACAGCAGAGTGGGTTTTTTAATAACAACACTGAGAAAGCAAAACCCATTTGTTCATCCCAAGAGGTTTGAGAGCACATTTTAAGCACAGGGTGGTCAGAATAAAAACTAATACAAGTACACAGTGTATGATTACTCCTAATCAGAGAAAACACCCAATTAGAGCCAAAAGGCTGAGAAGTAAATTGTTTACCACAGTAAATCATTCTCATAAATATCATTATTTAAAACATTTGAACTCTATTTAAGGACATAAACAGTAATGTGGGCTTTACAAGGAACACTAAACAGCTGGCTGTCTTTAAATCTTAGTGGCAACCACATTGGAGGCTGCCAGGGGCTTCTACTGTTCCATTTCAGCTAAAGACAGGAAGCTGCATTATATCCTCCATCTCATTTTCAGCTCTATTGCACCAATTATGCTGCATTGAGGCTTATAGGGGCTTACATTGAGTTTTAGATAGATGGAAGAAGCCAGTCTATATTCTTTGTGATAAAAATAGTCATTAATTACTGAGACTTGTAAACCGCTTAGCATCCTTCTTAATGTGGCCCCTCAGGTGCTTCTCCTCATTCTATAGCTAATCAGCAAAAGAGGAGAAAAATCCTCAGAAGAAGATGATCTTTTCTGGCTCAAACAGAAAGCCAAGGTTAAAAATAAATCTAAAATACACTGAAAACCTAAGCCAATATGCACTCACTGGCAAAATACTGACTTGTTTTCTTTTCAATCAAAGTTGATCAGAGAAAAATTTCTTATAACACTGTTCCAAGGGGTAACTAATTATCAATACAATATATTTTCCCTGTCTGATAGAAAACAATGTGTTCTGAGGAGTTGGATGCATGAAGACACATTTACAAATAGCTCAAATGGAATTAGATAATTATCTAATTAAAGGAAAGTAAAATGTCATAGGAATTAATGAAGAAATTCAGTAGAGAGGGAACCCAGCTAGTAAAGGGCCTGCTGAAAGCAACAATGGATAGTTTCACCTTTAAATGGACAGCTTAAATACGCTGGCAGAATTTCAGGTTATTCTGTTTCAGAATTGACTGCCACATCCAGTATTTTCATTTTTAACAAAAGCCGTATGTTTAATTGGCAAAAATGCCCATTATGCTACTTCATTAAGGCAATCGGAATTATGGGTAATGTCAGTGTGAGGAACTATAACAACCTTCATTTGGTAGACAAAATACAGATGAATGGCTTTTGTATGTAAAAGTATCCCACAGGTTAGAAATACAGAAAGCATGCCTACTACATGGAGTGTAAGCACGTGTTGAAGGCTCTTTTTTTAACATACATATTTTATAAGTAAAAACCGTGCTTCAAGGAATGCCGTACAACCACATTTCATGCATTTTGATATGACTAATATTCGTGAATGGCAGTACAGTTTTTCAAAGCAATGGGCAAAGAAAATTGGAGTGATGGTATATCGGCTAGGTTGATTTTTATAAAAGCCTTGTAGAGAGCTTCAGAAATGAATAGTGTGTGCAGGGGAAAAAAAAAAAAAACTTTGAAAGAAACTACAAGTGGGTTTCACTACATTACAAGCTTGAGATTGCTTATTAAATACATAACTTGTTTTTCTGCTGTACCAGTCATTTTACATAAGTGTGTGATTTGGCTTTCATTTATAATGTGTAACTGCAGCATGCTTCAACGGTGCCACGGGGAATACTTGTTATGGATTGAATATTTGGTTAAAATCTTTGGAAAAATTCCAAAAGCATTAACATAACCATGGCAGCTTTGGGTAAGCACTTTTTTTCAGTTCACTTCTCTCCTTGGCAAATGGGGAGAAAACAACTGCCCTCTAGACACAGGGCAGACAATATATCCCCATTGCTCTTTTTCCCACTCCAAGTTTTTTTGAATTTGTGATATCTCTATTTGAAAGTAATTTAAATCTCTACTGCTACTTGGGAAGAAGTGGCTTTAGAATTTGTAAAATCTTGAGCTATATAATGCTCACTCTATGTATGTATAGTAATTTTATTCATAAATAATTACTGTATTTAAAAGCAACAATGAAGTGCTAACTTCTTAGTGCAGTTTCTAGTACAGTTTCCAATTGCACAGCAATTCTGAGAGGCAGGGAGGGGTAGAGAGGAAGTGTTATAAAAGCAGATGAACAAGAAGAAATTTATCCAAAACATAGAGAAGTGGGTCCTTCATATGCTGGACCAAGTACAGATTCTGACACAGATTTTATGATGGACAACTGGAAAAAGTAAACATAACATATGTATGTATGTGCATGTATATATATGCACAACTGGTATTTTTCTTTCCATTTTAAGGTTTCACTGGAGAAAATTACGTATATATGTTTGTGTGTATATATATGGCATTTAGATATAGTTGTTGATTTATTATATGAGAGGAAAGGCACCCCCAAGGGGAGCCAAAAATGAGACTTAAGGCTGAAAGAATGGAGAATAAATATTTAAACAAGTTCCAGGAGTGTTTATTTTCTAACTGCTTTGCTATATCTTGTACAATTTGAAAGGCTTTGTATGAACAATCTGTTAGCAGAGGGAATACAGTCTTATTTTTCATAAAAAGGAAAGCACATGGAGGCTGATAGATGATACAAAACATTCTTTCCTTTTCACACTGTCACCTTTCAGTCTACATGGGGTGTGCCTAGGTTAAATGGGCATTTGGAAACCATCTCGTTCCCTGACATCTCTTGTTTCTCTCCACTGTTCCTCATCCTCAATGCCTTAGTTTCTTCTACATTTTTTCCAATTGTCTGTGCCCTCTTCACCAGGATATTAGGATGTAGGTTCCATCTTGACAAGGAGCTTTAACATCAATGTCATGTAGGAAATCCTGGGTAGGTTTGCATGTAGCTGATAGCAATTATGTCCTTATGTCTTTGGAGGAGTAGGCCTAAGTGTTTCAAAATAATCACAGGGCAGCATCACTGTCAAGGTTGAGGAAGTGAAGTGAAGAAATAAGAACAGAAAACTCTGTTACCTCTAGTGGTCTTCTTTGAGTTTTTAGAACAGATAGCACTGTCTATGTTTCCTCAGTGAGTGGATTTGTGTTTTTGGAGTTGGGAGTAAGATATCTCTAAGTACCATGTACCAGCGAGCAGTTAGGCACCTGGGGGAAATCTTTCTTGGGCATACTTGGCAGATCATATGTCAGTTATGCATAGAACTAAAACACCAAGCTGAAGTAAGTAAAAGAGGAACATTATTGGCTCACATAATTGAATAGATCTGAGCACAGTGTGATCTTCGGCTAAAAAATTTCACCATGAACTAAATGTTCTCTCTATTTTTCAACTTCTTTCTCTTGGTTTTGGCTTCCTTCTTCAGCTTCAAATGTCAGAAGATGGCTGTCAACACTTCCAGAGTAAAACCATTTTATTATCTAAGAGTAATGAGAAAAGGCATATGTCTGCATTCTATTTCATCTAAAGGTTAGGAAATAAGTAGTTCAACAGGACAGGTTTGAATTGACAAGAGATGGGAGTGATGATATAGTTGTTTTCTGAAAGCATGCTTATGCCCCTTAGACATAAGATTCAATATTTTTTTCCAGAATGGAACATATGGAACACTTTCAGAATGGAACACTTACATAGGAAAAGTGGCTCATCTTCAGTCAGAAACAATTGCCAACACTAGTCAGCATCTGAGAACCAGGGGAAACCCTGTAAATATCAGAGCAGACCAAGTGAGTGTCATCAAGTCCTTGGGAGGATCATGGACTTTGGTACTGGATTTGAGTCTGAATCTATACTTTAGGTTGTCACCAGAAAATCAAAGGCACATGTGTGAGAGTTAATTGGCTTTGGGTTGATATTTAATGTAGGGTTTTGCTTAAATATCTTGAGTTTATTAATAAGCATTTCAAATAAAGTACTCTGTTAATGGAAAAGTTAAATGTTCTTTTGAAGTACGTGATTTCAGTTCTTCTGAAATGTTCTCTGTCAAAGAACAATATCATGGACTGTTGATGAAAGATGATCTACTACCATGCCTGGCATGTTGAATCTGATTGTTCAAAGGGAGTCTGAGAATAATTTTTAAAAAATTATGCAATATCAGATTATGATAAAAATGTGTACCTGACCTTGAGTGATAATGTTTATAACCTTCATCAGTTGTTAAGGTCAGCAATTCCTTTACTGAACCCGAGTGTGGAAGAACCCAATCAGTTTTTGAGCACTTGTGTCAGACATTAGTTCATATTTCCACAGAGAATTCAAGGAATTCTTATTTTCACAGAGAATATTGGCCTTATTCATCCATTACCAAGTGCCTAACATCTGTCAGACACTGCACTTAGTTCTGGTGAAACTGATGAAAACCATTGATTTTGTCCCTGCTCTCATGTAGCTTAGATCTCATTGTTGGGAGAGGGGGAAAAGTGATAATCATATAATCCTACAATGCAAGTGTGTCTGAGATAAGTGGTGTCAAGAAAGGTTTATGATTCTGAAGAGTCTATACTAGAGGGATTTGATCTAGTTAGTGAGGATGAGAAGTGTTTCTGGGGACATGAAACACTATCTGAAGGATGCTAATCTGAAGGATTCTTAAGATTTAATTAGAAAAGGCAAAATGCGTAGAGGTAAGTACAGAGACCCTGTAATGGGAGGAAACATAGCTCCTTCCTGGAGCTGAAAGATCAGTGTGACCAGGTTACACATTTTATGTGAAGTAAGGGGCTGAGTGAGGAATGTCAGAATACTTGGCTTGAAGGATATATTAAGGATTTTGGACATTGTCCTAAGAGTTCTGGGAAGCTACTGAAGTGTTTAAAGCAGAGTGTGAAATGTTTAAATTATTATTTCATTAAGGTCGTTCTGCTGGCTGTATGTGGAGAATAGATTGTAAAGGGACACAAATAATTATAAGCACACCTTTCATGCAGCTCTTGCAGTAGCTCAGGAGAGAAATGATAATCATCCAGAGCAGTGGTGGTAGAGATGGAGTTATACATACAGACCTGAGAAGTATTTCGAAATTATAATCATTAAGACTTGGTAAGGTACTGGATAAAGGTAGTGAAGGGGAGGGAGGTATAAAGGATAATTCCTAGGTATTTGCTCTTGTACCCTTGTTGATCAATTTCATCAAGAAAGGATGCCAAGGAAAAAGATCAGTTTTGGTATCATAGCCATATGCACAAATTGCTAAAGACATTAAAAGAAGTGGCCAAGATGTAACATAAGTGTTGAACAGCTCACATTGAGATTTCTTATACACACACACCCATGTATGTTCATGGAGAGCTAGGATGGTGGCATAATACCCAGTAGAATTATCAGCATTGGGGCCAGTCAGGTATTATCCTGTGGATAAATTTTTGGATATTTAACTGCAAACAACAGAAATCAATTCTGGTTAAATTAAGCAAAAGGGAATTGATTGAGGAAATAATGGAGGTTAAAAAATTCATGGGACGCTGGGTATGAGCACTGGAAATGAGTAAGGTCAAGTGGTCCCAGAGGCTAGGAAGCAAGAACAACAAGAGCCTAGGAAGAGTAATAATCTAGGTGAGTTATGGTTTTTAGAATGGGATAGATTCCAGTTACATCTGGTATCTTTGTCCCTCTGCTCTAGAGGAAGCATCTGATTGGCCTGGCTCATATAGCATGTCATCTATTGAATATGGCAACAGCAGAACATACTGGAGAAGCTAATTCCTCAAAAGGATATATAGATTGTATTAGAAAGGGGAATTGAAATCTGAAAATCCAAAAACAAGTCTCGGCTACACCCTGCAAGGCACTTAAGAGTCTTTACTGAAGCAATTCAGAAATGAAGTAACCCTTTCAAACATTGTTTGGTCACACATGTGAAAACAGGAGCATCCTCTTGATTGGCAGTGACTACAGCAGTGAATAATCAATTGAGTTTGCCCCTCTCTGCATCCTCCTTCCCTTTTTCACTGCACATATTCTAGGGTTGATAAGGTAGCTAGATCTATTCATCTTGGATTTTGCAACTACTGAATATATTACATTATAGGGGGGTGTTAGTTTGGGAGGAGGGGAAGAAACTTTCTTTAACACACCAATACAAGCTAGTTAAAAATACAAATAAACTTTATATAAAGTATTTTACACAGTTTGTCATAAGTCAAATTGAATTCTAAAAGGATTGCATCATGATTTAGAGAGATAAAAATACGACTTTTTATACTGCAGTTTTCTCTCCACAAAATAAGCATTTCTATATTTCAGCCCTAACTGTTCTAAAGTTACGTACTTTAAAGAGGAGGAATTTGTATCACAGTTAATTTACATATATTTCGCAATACTTCCCTACCTTCCACAAAGACTGAATTCAAAGATATTCATCAGAACTTATACAGTTGCATATGAAATAATTACTTCCCATCACTTCCCTGTCAGTACAATTCTCCTCACTTCTCTCAGGAAAATACATCTCTTTCTGAACACAATTTTGGTTCCCCACCGTGTTAAGTAATTTATCTCCAGTTGTTGTCCAAACTCCTGCATCAAATTACCTGAGTTGTCAGTCAGGTTTCCACATATTGATTCAGCAGTCTCAGCCTTATGTCCTGCCCAACTCCAGCAGAGAGCTGATTGCTTTACTCTAAAATCCTTTGAAAAGTTAAATTATTAACAATACAAATTCACTGGATATTGGGATAACCCTTTGCCTTAGCTTCTATCTCTTCACCTTGAGCCCTGGGCATTTAGAACTCATCTGTGGACAGCAGGGCAAGGAATTGGAGAGGAAAGTGGTAATGCAGTTACTGCCAGGAACCAGAGGAGTAGTTAGATGTCTGCTTACTCTGGCAGTGGGTGCAGTTGATATTTAGACACTCACCTGCCTCCCAAAGCAAACAGCTACTGATAGAGAGGGTCAACTAAATATAACCTGCATTCCAGGGTCCCTGCTTATTCCTGGCCAAATAACCAGAGAGAGACAAAAATAAATGGTCCCAGAAGGTAGGGGAGCCATTTACTTTAATCCACATCTTTGCCTTGATTCCACTCTTGCTCCAAAGAGAAACATTTTATTATAATACCAATTAGGAACATTGTTCTGTGGATTATTTCCATAATAACGAATGGAAATCATATCTGATTGCAAGTACCATACCTTTATAGGAAGGCACTAAAGCCTTAAATAGCCTTGAGTGCTTTTTACTTAATGTTCAATTTGTAGCTAATATACTTTAGGAGTTAAGTGCTGTGTTTAACCTGTTAAGAGATTGTAAGTTAACTTGGGTGTTTAACAATGAGCTGTTTTGAAGTGAGCAGGTGTTTAAGAGAGTGGATCATAATTTAAAGTACTTGACTGAAAAATAGGAATACTTTTTAATGACATTTGCATGTTAAATCTTTGGTAAAAGCTCTATATGGAAAAAAAAATTGACCCAGTAAGGCAGAATAATGCATTTGCATTGCTGTTCTTCACATGATCATGATGCTGAATCTTGAAGTTAAAAGGGAGCCTAGAGTCCTTTTAATTGCATCTTTTCATCCATTCTTTTAAAAAATGTTTTTCCCCATTTTATCTTCAGCAACTTTCCAACTTCTCTGCCCTAGTTGTAACAAAAATTCTAAAAGGCATTGTTTACAGATGTAACCTTATTTTGTATTCTCTTATTCTCTCTTATACCCATTTGAATCAGTATGTTGATCCTGTCACACCGTAAAAACCCTCCGTCAAGGCCACCAATGATCTCCACACTCCAAAATCCAGTTACTAATTGTATTCTCATCTTAATTTATCTCTCAGAAGGATTTTACACAGTTGATTCTTCCCTCCTTCATAAGGAGTTTTGTTCACAGGGCCCATGGCATGCATTCTCCATTGCTTCTCCTTTCCCTCATTGGTGGCTCATCCTCAGTTCCTCTTTATCTCCCTGACATTTTAATGCTGAAAGTCCATAGACGTCTTCTTTTTTCTTTCTACATTGATTCCCTTCCTGATATTGTCCAATTTCATGACTTCCTTTGTTGACCCTAAATAAGATGTTTAGACTGAATGGCTCTGAGATAATAATTATTACTCTTCTAGCTATACTATATTAAGCATATACTCTATCTCAGTCAATTCATATCCATTATATATGTTACAAAGGTGAACTTTATGGTACTTAGTTCAGGTACACCAGAGAATCCAAATGTTTGCCAATTTTCAGACTAAGAATGAGCACAGAATAGTAAGACTGAACCAAAGGCAGAAGCACCCCATAAAGGACAATTGAAATGGAAGTTTATGATGCAGTATTTTGTTTCGGCGCTTGGAAAAATGTTTGAGGAAGTCATCAAGAGGGCGTGACTGCATGTTGACCTGTGGGATGGACCCAGGCAATAGGAGGCTCCTTACCCCCTCCTCTGTCCTTGGAATGTACCTTTTGCCTACCATTCCCACGCTAACTGCTGTTTCAAGACTACAGACTTGAGAAAGTAATGTGTTTTCCACTGGTACTTCCATGGGCCTGGAGGATGTTATAGCACACATAGTAGTCCTTACTAAATTCACCCAGCCTGCCTCAAATGATAGCTGGCAAAGCCTGTCCTTAATGAACACTGAAACGTCTCTCATGAGAAAAGCTGTCCCCCAAAACAGAATGGCCTGGGATATTATTACTGCCTCACAAGGAGGCATCTATGCCATTATCCAAACAACGTATGTTCATACCTGATTAATCTGGATACAAGTGAACGCTCTGAGTGTTGCACCCCCCCAAAAACTCCTCACCTTGCCCCACCCCGGCCTGGGGCAGAGAAGGCATAGAAGAGTTAGTAAATCAGTGGTTTTGGATCATGGGCCTTTTGGTTGAAAAATTTGTTACTTATATCAGAAATCAATATCTTAATCTGCGTTTTCTCTCGCATGTGCTTAGATTGTTGCTTGGGCATCTGCTTCCACTGCAGCCAGATAGCTGCCAAGCGAGCTACCTCCAGGCTAGTGAAACCCCTTGCTGACCTCTTGGGGCACATTAAGGAAGAAGGAGGTGGGTGAGATCATAAGAGCGTTGGAGTGTTGTTTGAGGTCGTTGGGAGGACCTGACTGTGGTTGACCCACCAGCTGGACCTGGCCCATCAGACACTCATCACCCTCTCCCGTCCTTGAAATGTATATTCTGCCTGCCACTTCCGTCACCAGCAAAGTCCACTGGGGTCCCTGGGAAAAATAAGATGGACTCTAGGTGATAAGGTCTAACCTCTTCTGTTCTTTTGTGCTTAGTCTAGTTTCACTTGCCTGTAGGAGGCTGTGTACAGAAGTCGTGCACCTAACACGTTGGATCAGAGTTTCCAGGGCAGAACCGCTGCACCTGATACCTGGACTTGGTGGGCCATGCGCAGAAGCACTGCGCACAACACCGCCAATCGAGACGGCGGCGGAGGGCGGGCCGTGTGCAGAGACACCGCTCCAGGTGCTTTACTCTGAGGTGCCGTGAGCAACACGACTGTGCAGGACTCGCGAGAACTGCGCCTCATCCCCGCAGATAAAGCAGCCCCGCCCATGGAGCCCGGAGCCCGGCAGAGAGCGTATGCTCTAGGTCACGAGCTTGCGCCTCTCCATTCTTTGATCGAAAAACAAAGCTTTCCTTTGCCTCTGAACCGAACTCAGTCTCATTCTGTTGGTTCCAGTGACACCGGTTAGGTGGACCCTTGGTGGGGCTCCACTCGGGAAGGTCCGTAACATTTGTACAGCGGGAGCTATTTTCATGGATGAGGCCTCGAGAAAGCAATGTATGCTGAGACCATCTGGACAGTATATGTTAGTGAACCCAGTTAAGGCCTCTGCATAAACTAAGATCCTGGCAGGTGTGGAGATCTACTCATCTTGCTGCCACCCAAGACAAGTCCTGTAAGTAAGTTCCTGTGCTTGTTAAAACTGCCGCCTACCAATCTGGAGTGGCTGCCTGTTTCTTAAGTCTCTCCATGCCTTCCTTGTCTGGGGTGAGGGCAGTTTCAAATTTCACCTGGGAAATTTCCGAGATTGAGAACCTACAAGGAATTGGATAGTTTTACAGATGACAAAAATTCTCTTAGAAGTGCAAAAATTCACCTTAAATACTTCCTATCAAATAGTCATTAACAATTATCTATAGCCAACAACCTGCCCCCCAACAAATACCTTCTAATTGTATGTTAATACTGGTACTACAATTTCTCTTTGAACAGTTTGAGTTACAATTTGGTGTCTCTGGAAGCAGTCTTTAAGATGGATTTTGGGATTCAAGATGTATATGAGATAGAGAAATCTGTGAAAGGAAAGGGAAAGAGGCAAGCTTGGGCAAAGGAGATAGTAAAACAAACTAGACACACTTAGAACAAACCAACAAGGGGCTCTGGAGCAAGTTCACTTGTCAGAGTCATGTGCATCAGGCTGAACTGTCTAAATTTTATACCCCTCCTCACTAAGCAACCAGTGTGGATGGTAACTGGAGGGTGTCTGCTGAGCATACTCCCCACATCAGGTCATGTCTTTATGGAGGATCTGGGCCACATCACATCTATCCCAGTGTACCTCTTGCACCATAGGATCTACTTCATATATACTCAGATAGCAGCTCCATCTCACGTGTCAGCATCCTAGGATTTCCTATTCAGAGCCCTGTCCATGGTGTAAATGACTTGCCTCAGTTGGGCATTTCACCTTGTTTGTTGTTGGACACTTAACTGCTTGGTCTGTTAGGTCCTGGACTTGTCTTTGGCTTTTTCTGTCATGCCATACAGATGATAAGAGCATCTTTGTAGGCAGCCATGCAGACCTCTGGCTTTCATACTTGGTTTTTGGTTCCTTGTTACCTCTGCTGCTTGTTATTTTTCCAAATGGAGCATGAATGGCTCTTAGCCATAGCCAGCCGGTCCTATTATCATTACATCTACAAATTTCTCTGTAAGTTGTAACGTCTGATCTTTACCTGTGCTAATTTATTCCCCCTTCCCTGGAATACTCTTCTGATTCACCACTGGTAAAGTATTGACTGCCACCTTGTTGGAGGAATGTTCTTGACCTACCACTAGTGATGGCGTCCTCATTGCCTACAGGTTGCTGAGTCATCTAGCCCCAAAGCTCCATCTTTTGGCCTACTTTCTTTTTTTTTTTTTTTTTTTTTTTTTTGGTACGCGGGCTTCTCACTGTTGTGGCCTCTCCGGTTGGGGG
>NC_041214.2:126726334-126732471 GCF_002837175.3 Physeter macrocephalus
GAACGCGCGTCCCCTGCATCGGCAGGCGGATTCTCAACCACTGCGCCACCAGGGAAGCCCTGGCCTACTTTCATAGACCGTACTTCTGGGTTCTCCAGGAGCTGAGATAGAGCTTGGGGTGCAAAATGTTTATTAAGGATCAACTTCTGTGAAAGGAAAAGGAGGAGGAGGCAAAACTTGCCCTTGAAAGAGTTGAATTGCAGTGTGGGCCCCATAAAGCCCTAGATGAATTGGCAGGGAGCTCTAGAGTGAGTAATGCTCATCAGAGTGTCATATCAGGCCAAAATTCCTGGGACTTCATACCCTCACCTTGCTCAGCAATAAATATGGGCTCAAAACGGTGTTACTTCTGAAACTGGGGCACACCCTGAAGGAGCTAAGAGCTGAAGGCTACTTGCTCAATATGCCGTAGCTTAACAGCAAGTTCATTCTTAAAGAGGTGCCTCTGGACAGCACATATCTGTGTCTACGACAGAACTCTTATGTTTTGTTGGTCAATAAATACATTTGTATAAATATAAGTAGATCTTTTCATTTTTAGTATTTGTCATTTCAACTTTTGAAAATTCAACTTATCTTTACCCTTGTAATCAACTGCCCTCTTTTCCAAACCTTCTTTAGTCTCTTAAATTAAGCTAATTTTTCTTATTTATGCTTTCACAGCATTAACATCATCTTCCTATACCATATTGTAATAAAATTATGGTCTAACGGGGATAATACTTGTGAGGAATTTCTGTATGTATTTTGCTGACTGGAAATAATTATTTCCTTTTCTTAAAATCTGTCCATAATTAGGGCTAAAGTATGTGGCTTTATGCCCCCTGGAAGAAACATAAGAAAAATATAACATGTGGTATGTATCTGGTGACAGAAAATAGTATAAGAGAGATCTTTTTTTCCTCTAAAGAAGTATAAGTTTTATAGTATAGATAGGAGAGAGGTAAGAGAGTATTTTGTTGAGGGGAAAAAAAAGGGAAGGAGTGTTTTTATGTTCTATTTCCTATTTGGAATTTAAAATGAGAATTCAACATGGGGTAGCTACATCAGAGTAGAAATGGATGTATGTTCTATACAGCAAGCAGAGAGAGACAGACAGAGAGAGCTGGAGCTGGTGACAGTTTGGGTGTGTGTGCAGAAGGGGTAAATAGAAACATCCCTCCATGAATTTGGAAGGATGAAGGTGACTGATACTGCTGGCTTATGAGCTTGGGGGAGGATGTGGAGGAAAGCTTGATCTGGTGGGAAAAGTACACACATGGCCAAGGCTATAAGAAGAACATAGGGAGAGCCCAAATGGCAACAAGGATCAAGGTGTTGATGAGAAAGCAAAGGGGAACTGAGCTCGGTGAACCCACAGCACAGAGCAGCCAGGATTCAGAAGACGAGATGCAGATTGGAGAGAGTGTCCAAATCTTGGGAGTCTTGCAAGCTCCACCCCTCGATATACTCATTGGTTTCTTAAGAAACAGAAGTGGAAGTAGGAGAAACAGCATGATAGGGGTTAAACTTTGCATTAGCTGAATAATTAATAAGTTAAAA
Source organism: Physeter macrocephalus (assembly GCF_002837175.3). Taxonomy (NCBI): domain Eukaryota; kingdom Metazoa; phylum Chordata; class Mammalia; order Artiodactyla; family Physeteridae; genus Physeter; species Physeter macrocephalus. The sequence continues at coordinate 126,727,877 of NC_041214.2, forward strand.
TGAGACTGTCAAGCAAACTTGAAGAACCCAGTCGCATCACTGTTATGCACCAAGGTGGAGACTTTTGAAGCAAGATAAGATTGACATGAAAAATACATGTCCTCCATTTTCTTGGCGTACATGAACAGTAAAGTATAAACAGCAATGATTAGTTTATCCACAGCATTCCTCAGGGGATTGTGAGCTCCTCTAGATCAGACACGACTTCTCTGCATCTTTTTAATCCTTGGGCTGGCATTTATAGTCCTCAATTAACATTTGTACCTTTAAAGGGTGGGGGCTTTGCTTTATTTTTCTGTATTTCTTATAGTGCCACGAGCTGAGTTTGGAAAATAGAGAGTCATTTAGAAAATACTCTTCATAGTTAACCATATAATTTCGTAGTCAGCTTAGTTTCCTCTTCTGTGAGCATATGAATCTACTGTTTATGAAAGAAGTCCGCTGAAAGCATTTTGACCATAAGATTAAATTTATCTGTCCTCTTGCATTTCTATGTATTATTGAGTGTTTGTATTGCTATGTTCCATTTCACCTAAAGTTATCTTTTGTTTTTATTAAAATTAGGTGGCTTTGGTGGTACAAATTAATTTTTCCTTGCTTATATAGTTAAAAAAATCTCTAATACTTTTGAGCAAGAAAATGGGCCTAATAAGAAGTATTTATTGCTAATTCACTTAATACTTACTTCTTTACCAGATTTTTAAATATGAATGACACCATTTACTGGAACAGAAAATTTCACAAGGTTTTTACGTTAATTCTTCCTCTAATTCTTGCCAATTTGCTGCAACAATGTAATTGCATTGCCTACATTATGGTTAACAGGAAAGATTAGGTGCGTAACATTTTATTGTCTTTGACAGCTTGATGAATTGTGACTTGAAGTGAGCAAGTGCCTTTGTTCTAATTGTCTCTTTTTCATTAAAGCTGAGAACTATACTTGGGCATTGGGGGAATACTCTTCTTACTGCTTTTAAGTTAGAGCTGTTCACACTGATGAATGTTCTCCACCTAAATATTGTGCAGGCAGCTCTTTGTTTATATTCCATCCTTTTTATCATTTCAAGGCTAAAACTGATGAAGATCAATCAATACAACCGACTGAAAAAAAATTGTCAGGGAAAGTGATTTCAAGAAATGGAATGTACTTTCCTGCTTCCCAAAGTAGAATAAGATAAAAGAATCCTTGGTATTGTGCCATTTTTTCCATGGATACATATAAGTGTTTTGTTTGTCTGTGTAGGGTGAATCTGTGGTTCATTAATACCGGTTAAATTCATTAATATGATCCCTTAGAGTACACATTTGCATTTCTCTTTTCCAGAGCTTTAAGTTAATTCTAACTAGTTGTTCCATAGTGTCATTTATCCGCTCATTCATTCACAGTTAATTTATTTCATTTATTTGGCACACTCTTATTGAGGGTCAACCATGAGCCAGGCTCTATACCGTAGGCAGTGTGGACAAAAGATGAGTGTAATATATCCAGTCCCTAAAGAGGTTATGTTCTACTCTTAAGAGGGATCAGAAAAGAGACTTTGACTCTAACAGTGAAAATTCCATCCTTTGCTGCAAATATCATATTAGTTCATGATTAATGTCTTCTGTAGGATGGAAGTGCAGTGTCAGTTGGGAAATAGCTGAAAGGAATGTGTTGGAAATTTTCACTATAGTGCACAATTCCAGCGGGTGCCTTTCACATGGCAGCAGTACACAAGGTCCCCCTGGGGTGAAAAGGGGAAGAAGAAATATGTTTGGGTCATGTTATCCCTTTTGTTAGGTGAAGGAGTTTGGTAGTGACTTTATTCTGGAGTTGGGAAGAACCACTTAAGTTTTAAGGAAATGAATGAGGGATTATTTCTGAGTTTTAAAAAGCTAAATGGCAGCATTGAGAGTGGATTGAAAGCAGGGAGAATAGCTATTTCAGCATTCCTTTTGAGATTAAATATTTTTAATATATTTGTAGTGAAAAATGGCAAACCAGTCAACTGACTTAATTCCAGGTATACTAGTGAATGTGGTAGAGGAAAGGGAGGTGTTTGGCATCTCTCTTTCACTTTCTGCTTGACTTCTTGTACCTGTTTGCTACTTTTGTTTTCCCCAGTAACTCTGGAAACTCCATGCAAATGCCCTGCTGACTTGTGCTTGTCTCCTGGGTAGCCTAGGAAAAAAAGCATCAGTCTCTAAGACTTGGTAGCTTTGCAAAATATGTGTGAGACTCAGTAAATTGAGGACATCAAATAGGATGAATTAGACGAACAAATTAAAGTGTTTGAAAGGGTTTTTCAGGTAAAGAACACTCATATCAGAGAGCATGCAGCTGTTGGGTGAGTGGATTACTACATCCCTAGAAAGAGAAACTACTTTGATGGCAGAGTCTCTGAAAAATATGCTATGAATGAGGTGTTCTGTGGATGGCAGAAGAACGTAGTGTCTTGAGCCAGGAGAGGTCACATTGACATTTGGCTCCCTTGCCTGATTCAAGTTCCATTTTCTACTCAAAGTGGATAAGTTTTGGATCCCCACTTCTAAATTACTTTTTTTTTTTCTAACTGACTTTAATTCTTAGGTGTAGTGTTCCTGGCTCCATGTACAGTATTTCTCTGAATTATGTTTACATGAATAGATGTTTACTTGAATAGATCAGAGCTGGAGCTTAAAGTCAAGTCTTCCTTCAATTTTGGCTCCCAGGTTGGTGGCTATAACGTCCAGGCAGGATACCTGGTAACCAAGAAGACCTTAACATTTCCCTCAGCATGATTAAACTTTAGACAAGTTTTTTCCAGTCTCTAAGCCCCTGATCTCCCTTTTCTTGGAACACTTACTTTAGAAAACGAATAATTATAAATTATTTTCATACCCCTTTGAAGTGTAAATCTTCTAAAAGCTTCTTGCCAGTTTTACAGCCCAGCATGGTCTTTCTCAAGGACCTGGGAGCCACCCCTTTGAAATGTAATCACAAAGGCAGAGAGTGTCTCTGTCTCCCAGTCTCTGTGGGAGAGTAAGAGCTTAATTGAGGGGGATACCTTGCTCTAAGTTGTAAAACTACCTCCTGTTATGACACTAAGGGAGAGTTTACTTTTCCTTTGAGTAAATCCAATTAGCAAACACAGATGACATACATTCCCCCATCAATGCCTTCAAGTTTCCTCTAAGAAGCTTGATTTTACATTTGGAGTGGTGGGTCAATGATTTTTTTGCATAATAACAGGTAACCACGAAGGGACAAACACCACTCCATTCTGGGCTGTTCTTGGAAGGAGCAGTGTTCCTTCAGCAATACACCCTCCTAGAGGAAGGAAAGTGGGAGGGCTGGCGACTGAATAGGCTATAGACCCAGATGGGTGAGTTGCCCTAGGTGTTCCAAGTTCTATAAGTTCTTTGTAGTGTCTGTTCAAGTCTATGCAGTGGTTGGAAAGATGACAGCAAAATTAATGATCCGAAATCTCAGAATGATGGATTTCCTGGGAAAGAAATAAAACACAGTAAAAAGGGTGTTAATAACCAGTGGGAAGAAGGCAGGACTGGGAATGGGGTGGGGTAGGCTGGGTAGTAGGAAGAGTCCCATTCCCTGTAAGTGGACTAAAAACCAGAAGACTGACACAGTTACAGAGAGAAGTTGTGCTCGGGGCCAGTGACTGTCTTTGAGGATGAGGGGGCCTAAAAGAGATTTAAGAATATTATAAAAATTAGCAAAAAAAAAAAAAAAAATTAGCAGTACTTGGGGGTAGAAAGGTAGGCACTTCTCCTAGAGAGTAAAAATACTTGGAATAACCTAAGATAGGGGCTGCTAAGCAGTGCATCCAGGTCGATTGATCTATATCAATACCTGGAATTTATTTGGCTACTTGTGCCGTGAAAAATGTAAACAACCCAATGGTTTGATGTGAAACCTGGATTCTTGAATTTAAGAGAATTATGAAGAAATCTTATTTTATTATATCTAGTTGTTAATTATTTTGTTGGGGGGAGGGCCCTGGTAAAGGCAGGGTTTCTGAACTGTGCTTGTTTTTTGTGTTATCCTACCTTTAATTAATATGGAGTGCATGGGTACCTGAACCTATGGATCAGATTTACACATTGTGACTCTTGTTGGTGGCTTCTCTAGTATTTGAATGGCTCAGAACTGCTTAAAGTTTATCAAGGTTGTGGTGTGGAAATAATGTCACCTCTCAAGAGAAGGATGAACCACTGATAAAAAACAGTCCTCCTTTTTTGGGATTAGGTTGTTTGTTTTTTTGATATTGAGCTGCATGAGCTGCTTGTAAATTTTGAAGATTAATCCTTTGTCAGTTGCTTCATTTGCAACTATTTTCTCCCATTCTGAGGGTTGTCTTTTGGTCTTGTTTATGGTTTCCTTTGCTGTGCAAAAGCTTTTAAGTTTCATTAGGTCCCATTTGTTTATTTTTGTTTTTATTTCCATTTCTCTAGGAGATGGGTCAAAAAGGATCTTGCTGTGATCTATGTCATAGAGTGTTCTGCCTATGTTTTCCTCTAAGAGTTTGATAGTGTCTGGCCTTACATGTAGGTCTTTAACCCATTGTGAATTTATTTTTGTGTATGGTGTTAGGGAGTGTTCTAAGTTCATTCTTTTA
>NC_041214.2:126732597-126733136 GCF_002837175.3 Physeter macrocephalus
AACCCCGCAATCCCACTACTGGGCATATACCCTGAGAAAACCATAATTCAAAAAGAGTCATGTACCAAAATGTTCATTGCAGCTCTGTTTACAATAGCCAGGACATGGAAGCAACCTAAGTGTCCATCAACAGATGAATGGATAAAGAAGATGTGGCACATATATACAATGGAATATTACTCAGCCATAAAAAGAAATGAAATTGAGTTATTTGTAGTGAGGTGGATGGACCTAAAGTCTGTCATACAGAGTGAAGTAAGTCAGAAAGAGAAAAACAAATACCATATGCTAACACATATATATGGAATCTAAGAAAAAAAAAAAGGTCATGAAGAACCTAGGGGTAAGACGGAAATGGAGAGGCAGACCTACTAGAGAATGGACTTGAGGAAGTGGTGAGGGGGAAGGGTAGGCTGTGACAAAGTGAGAGAGTGCCATGGACATATATACGCTATCAAACGTAGAATACATAGCTAGTGGGAAGCAGCCGCATAGCACAGGGAGATCAACTCGGTGCTTTGTGACCACCTGGCGGGGGG
>NC_041214.2:126733187-126752040 GCF_002837175.3 Physeter macrocephalus
GTACATATGTATATGTATAACTCATTCACTTTGTTGTAAAGCAGAAACTAACACACCATTGTAAAGCAATTATACTCCAATAAAGATGTTAAAAAACAAAACAAAACAAAGCAACCCTCCTCTGAGGTGGGTAAACCCTATGGAATGCCTTAGCCATCTGCCAAACATAATGGGAGTAAGCTGTTGGTAAACTGCAGCATTAGTAGTTTTACAGTATGGACAAAATTTTAGTTCTCCATGGAGCAGCATCCCTGAAATTGACTAAAATAAACATCTACATTGATGCATGATACATGACACGGAATCCTTCCTGATCCAGACTCTCCTCAGGCTCCTCTGAACTTTTCAACCAGACCTTCCACGTTCGTCTCTGCACTGTCTAATTTTAGAATGAATCCTGTTAATTTGGTTTAACTCACCAGCTATAAAACTTAAAATACTCCAGGTCTGAGTGAATATGTTTGTTGCTACTTACAACCACAACCTGTTAGTCCTAGTCGTTTTGTTTTAACATGGTCTTTATCAACTTCTGTTATAGACTCACAAGTTTAACTGTCTTGTTATAACAGTTACATATCAACAGTATGGTTATGACCTTTATTAATACAAAAACCAAATATATAGTCAATTAATTGTGTCTTAATTTAATCATTGTACACATTCCATTTTTAAGTGCTTAAGTAGGTACTATATTGCAAAGAAGATGCAGTGATATAATTAACCAGCCATTAAAAGTTTACTTCTACAGGTTAAAAAAGTTTTTTCCATATCCTATTACCCTCGACAAATAATCAGGTTTCTTACCCTCTGCCATTCCCCAGGTAATGTCCAATCACCTTGGCCTGCCTTCAACAAGAATTTTGTTAGTTGGTTTCGCCAGAATCCCCCCTTACTCCTAATATTTTCTCTTAGTAACTTTCTATCCACTGACCTGCACCCTGCTCCTTGGCTATAAATTCCCACTTGCCAATGCTGCATTTGGAGTTGAGTCCAGTTTCTCTCCCCACTACAAGACCCCATTGCAGTGGTCCCTACACCTATTGTAATGGGGTCCCTACACCCCATTGAATAAAGTATTTCTCCTGTACTTTAACAAGTGGCATAGGACCACCATAATGGATGGGGATTCTCAATGGGAAAAGTTTTGACACTCAGAGTATCCTCTATTTGCCCCTATTCTAGCCTCTCCATTAACTATATCTTTATAGATATAGAATATCATACAAAAATTGGCTGGGCTGGCTGGCTGCTGCTCTTTAAAAGTTGTACATATGCTTTTATATCCAGTTTGCCTTGGCTGAGCAACAGTGCACCTCGAAGTCATGAGTTAGTAAGAGTTTGAGGAGGAACATTTTAACCATGTTGAGTATTTTCAAAATTTGTGTTTGCTTTGGCAATGCTGTATGGATGGACGGTTTATGACCTTGGTGAGTGGATGAATAGTGTATGTTGCCAAGATTAAGGACATCTGGAGAGATATGAATCTAGATAGTGGCTCTGCCTCTTATAGCTGTACAACTACCTTCTTCTATGCCCAGAAGTTGCTTTTGATAACAAAAGGGTGATTTCTGAGTCTCTGAAGAACTTATTTTTAATTAAAAGTGGATATACAGCCTAACATAAATAAAGAGGAGTACCAGACCTCAACTAGACAGGCACAAGTACCTCTGACCCCAGAAAGTTTGGTGCATGTAGATCTCCTATTTTAGATATGGATGAAAAGGCCAAAATGGTTTTTCACAATTGTTTCAAGCCATGGCTTGCTATCTTTCTCAGCTGCAGGAGACCTACTAGGTAATTATGCAAGAATCACTGTGACCCAGAATCCATGAGAGCTAATGGGAAGACTCATACTTAATGAGCCACCAAGGGCTAGGGGGTGGGCTGAGGAGAGACAAATTTGGATGAGTCTGAGGCTCATTCTCCCCCTGCCGCCACTCCCACACTCTTTTGATAGCTTAGCAGGCTACTCCCACAGCATTTTTGAATTAGCTCAATAGTAAAACAGCCGGGTATCAGAAGCTAAGCTTAAAGGCTCTCCAGCTGTGCTCTACCCAAGCATGCCTCTCCACTTGATCCAAGAGGATGGAAGAGTCATGAACTCTGCTGCGTCTCTGCTTGTGAGTTTTCCCGATAAACCTTCTTTTATTTTACCTTTATACCTTATAGTACCGTGATATATGTGTGTCCATGGATGACAAATGCAGAAAGAATATAATCATCGTTTTTACCCATAAACCTTTGTTTAAACCCTGATGGTGGGGAGGAAGAAGCTCTATTAAGGACCCAAAAGGAAACGTAAGATTTGTCAACATTATCTCAAGTAGATGTGGATAATTTAAAACTCATAAATATGTAATGCCTAACTGAAAAGGTTTCAAATGTAAGATGTAAATACATTGTAATAGGCCTTGCCTCAGAAAACAGAGGAAAATATTACAAGGCCTTTAGTGCAAGTAGATAACTCTGCCTCTATTACCATTAGATTATAACTGTAAAATCCAGATATGATATACAATAAATCACAGTGCACAGAGTTTTAGCTCGGTGAACAATGTTTCAAATAAAAGCAACGTTATATACAGGAAAGGAATACACATGAGTTTTCTTTCCAGTGGGATTTCCATAAAGATGGCCTACTTACTAGAGATCATTCAAGCTCAGACATACAACTACAAATCTCATTTGTATGTTTATTGTGAGACCAATGATGAAATTCTTGTTTCCATAGCGCATTGAAAGGAACATTTGTGACTTCAATGCAATTCTATGAGTTATAAAACAGTTTGATTTTTTGTTTTGGGAGATCAGGTATCATTGTTAATAAAGAATCGGTTGTGTTGATCCTGAGCTTTTTCATATCTTGGTATTCATTAAATACACGGTGGCAGTTATAGAGGGATTCTGCATCAGTAGTACAGGCAAGGGGAGTTAGTGGAATTGAAAGATGGAATTTGAAATGATTCCCTGAAAAAGGAGTATCTTGGAAGTTACTAGCATATGAACTCATAGGTAAAGAATGCAAAGTCTTAGAGACAGTTATGACACGTATAGCCGCTGTTCACTTTAGACATTTTGAAAGAACTGAAATGATAATACTCTTCACTATTGGACTTATTAAAAATACATTGGGAGAAAAATGATTACTTCTAATATGGAAAATCAGAAATAGTTACAGATAATGTGATTCATGAATCTTCAGGAAGAAACAGAATAAAGAAGATAGCTAGTGTTTTATCTTAGTGAAAAAAAAGCACTTCTTCAATCTTATGAAAATTACTAAAGATTTTAGTGGCGTGACTTCAGAAATGATTAATGGCAGAGCTCAGAGGACCAACAGCCATTGTCCTTTATCAGGAACAGAACTGAACCTGAGGCAAAATAAAGGTTTAAATATGATGATAGACTTGGCCTGTCAATTCTTAAAGATTGAGCCAACCCGGTCCATCAGAAAATCATGAAATTCCATCTGCTTGATGAGGTACTTAATAATATTCTTGTTCAATTTTCATGAATGCTACACTGGTGCATGTTCTGTAAATTATGATTATAACCTGGGTGGATAGCGAAGGTCCCCACAAATGAAGCATTTACAGGTTTTTAAAAATATAATTTGGAAATATTTTTAAAGTATAAGGAAACAGTCCCAGTAAAATAAAAAGAATATCATACAAAAATTGGAAGTTCTTTGGAAATTATTGGAGCCTATCAAGTGACTATTTTAGTGGGCAAAAGGGTTCTATTTCTGGAATAGAACCCTTTTTAATTTTTATTTTGGGGAATGGATTAAATTTTAAAATTTACACACAATGCAATTCACGTGGTTTGGTATACAATTCTGTGAGTAAGGACAAATGCGTAGAGTTGTGTATCACCAACACAATCAATATACAGAAAAGATCCATCACCCCAAAGAAGTCCCCCATGCTGACCCTTTGTAAACACACCATTTCCCCATCTCCAAACCCAAATAACTACAGATCGGTCCCCCAATCCTATAAAAATGTATATATATATAATAAAATTTGCCATTTAATCATTTTTAAGTGTACAATGCAATGGCATTAATTATATTTACAATACTGTGCAACCATGACCATTATTCATTTCCAAAACTTTTTCATCATCCCAAACAGAAACTCTATAACTATTAAGCAATAACTCCCTATTTCCCTCTCTTCCCAGCTCCGAGTAACCTCTAATCTCTTTCTGTCTCTAGGAATTTGCTTATTATAGATAGTTTATACAACTGGAATTGTACAACATTTGTCCTTTTGTGTATGGCCAATTTCACTTAGTATAATATTTCCAAGTTTCATCCATGTTGTAGCATTTATCAGAACTTCATTCTCTTTTATGGCTGAATAATATTCCATTATAGGTATATCCCACATTTTGTTTATTCATCTGTTGATGGATGTTTTGCTCATTTCCAGCTTTTGGCTATTGTGAATAATACTGGAATGAACATTGGTGTACAAATATAGGTATGAGTCTCTGCTTTCAATTCTTTGGGGTATAAACCTAGGAATGAAATTGCTATATTATGAGGTCATTCTGTGTTTTTCTTTCTGAAGAATCGTCAGATTGTTTTCCACAGTAGCTCTTCTTTACTGTACATTCTTACTAGTAATGTACAATGATTCTAATTTCTACCTTCTCACCAACGTTCTACATTCTCACCGACACTTTTTTTTCTTTTTTTTCTTTTTTGTGGATTATAGCTATCCTAGTAGGTGTAAAGTACTATTTAATCATGGTTTTGATTTACATTTCTCTCATGATTAATTATGTTGAGCATCTTTTCATGTGCTTATTGACCATCTATATATCTTCTTTGGGCAAATGACTATGGAAGTCCTTTGCCCATTTTTTAAATTTGGTTGTTTGTTTTCTGTTATTCTTGAGTTATAGAATTTCCTTATATATTATGGATATTAAATCCTTTTCAGATATATGATTTGCAACATTTTCTCCCTTTCTTTACATAGTCTTTTTACAGTTTTTGATAATGCGTTTTGATACACAAAAGCTTTAAGTTATGATAAAGTTCAAATTATCTATTTTTAAAATTTTGTTCCTCATGCTTTTGGTGTTTTATCTAAGAATCCATTGCCAAATCCAAAGTCATGAGGATTACCTCTATGTTTTCTTCTAAGTGTTTTACAGTTTTAATTCTTATATTTAGGTTATTGATTAAATTTTAGTTAATTTTTGTATATGCTTTGATGTAGAGGTCCAAATTTATTCTTTTCCATGTGGAAATTTAGTTGTCTCAGCATCATCTATTGAAGAGACTGTTCTTTCTCCATAAAATGGACTTGTCAATTCTGTCAAAAACTAATTAGTTATAAAAGTACAGGTTCAACTCTATTCCATTGGTTTATATACCTATCCTTATTCCAGTATCACTCTATTTTGATTATCATAGTTTTGTAGTGAGTTCTGAAATTGGGAAGCATGAGTCCTCCAACTTTATCCTTCTTTTTAGAAATTGTTTCAGCTCTTTAGGGCACTTGTAATTCCATATAAATTAGAAGATTGGCTTGTAATAAATGTAACTGCATGAAATACACACCAATTAAGAGACAGAGATTGTCACATTGGATCAAATATATGCGGTCACAAGAAACTTGCTTCAAATATAATGTTAAAGTTAGATTAAATATTAAGCCACAAAACAAGTCTCAATAAATTTTGAAAGATTGAACTCATACATTGTATCTTCTCTGGCTGTAATGGAATGAAGCTAGAAATCAATAGCAGAAGAAAAACAGGAAAATTTAAAAATATGTGGAATTTAACACACTCTTAATTTTCTTTTTTGTTATTTTTTAATTGAAGTATTGTTGATTTACAGTGTTGTGTTAATTACTGCTATACAGCAAAGTGATTCAGTTATACATATATATACATGCTTTTTTAAAATATTCTTTTCCATTGTGGTTTATCATAGGATATTGAATATAGTTGTCTGTGCTATACAGTAGGACCTTGTTGTTTATCCATTCTATATATGAAAGCTTACATCTGCTAACCCGAGCATCCCACTCCATCCCTCCACAAGCCCCTGCCCCTTGGCAACTACCAGTCTGTTCTCTATGTCTGTGATTCTGTTAAATGACATACTCTTAAACAATCAATGGGTCAAAGAAAAAAAATCACGAGGGAAATTAGGAAATAGTTTAGTATGAATAAAAATGAAAATTTATGGGATGCAGCAAAGGCAGTGTTCAAAGGGATATTTTTAGCTATACATGCCTAGACAGGATTTCTCTCAGGGTTTTGTGGGGATTTTTACTTTTTATTTTGAGGTAATTGTATATTGAGATGCAAGTATAAGAAATAATACAGAGAAATGTTACATACCTTTCACTAAGTTTTCCCCAATAGTAACATCTTGTATATCTAGAGTAAAATATCACAATTAGGAAATTGATGCAGTCTACTGACAATACCAGATTTCACTCGTTTTACATACACTAATTTGTGAATGTAGTTCTATGCAATTGTATCACATGTGTAGATTTGTATGACTACCATAATACTCAAGATACAGAACACTTCTGTCACAAGGCTGTCATCTACCCCTTTTATAATCACAGTCACCTTTTCCAGTCCCCTTACTAACCTGCTTTCTAACCTCTATCAACTGCTAATCTGTTCTCCATTTCTATATTTTGTCATTTAAGAAACATTGCATAAGTGGAATCTTATAGTATGTGACTTTTTGAGATTGTCTTTTTCACCCAGCATAATTCCCTTGAGTTTCATTAAGGTTGTTCCACTTATCATTGCTTTTTCCCTTTTTAATACTAAGTAGTATTCTTGGTAAGGATATACCACAGTTTAACTATTCATCCGTTGAAGAGTTGGATTGTTTCCAGTTTCTGGCTGTTATGAATATAGCTGCTTTGAGTATTCCTGTACAAGGTTTTGTATGAACATAAGTGTTCATTTCTCTGGGATAATTGCTCATGAGTGCAAACGCTGAGTTGTATGGTAAATACAAGTTTAGTTTTGTTTAAGAAACTACCATACTGATTTCCAGAGTGGTTGTACCATTTTACATTCCCACCAGCAATGTATGAATGATCCATTTCTCTTAAGGTTTTAGGTTTCTCTGCTGCTGTAACCAGTTAATATTGGCTGACTTCAGAGCAGGTCCAGGAAAGAAACAAACCCAAAACAAGTCAACAACAATAAAATCCCACCAGGGATTCCTCTTGCATTCTCCAGCTGAAGAGTTTTCTATTCACAGTCCCATTTTTAATGGGGCTACTCTGGGAGATTTTCCTGTCCATGGCTTCTATGCAGTTATGGGGCCCAGCTTGCTCTCAGATCAATTATGGGAGATAAAAAAGCGGAAAAAAAGCTATTAACTCACCACTACGTTGGATTCTCTTCAAGTTTTGACTTCCATCCTCAATGTCTGTTAATGTTTATTTTTAGAGCCTTTCATAGTTTCTCTTTGTATTCCCTCTAGAGTTTTAGTTATTACCATTGCAAGCTATAGGCTACACTTCATCGTGGCCATTAACACAATCATTTCACAATTTATGAATTCTGAAACTGTTGGTACATTTTCAAATACATTGCTGCTCTAGCATTTTTTTTCAGATCTCTTAGATTTCTTTTTGGCCAGCTGGGAAAGATAGTTGTGTGTGTTCGGAAGTCAATAATGGCTGAGTAATAATTGTCATCTAGCTGATGATCTAATAGATGAGAATACAACTTTTGACATTGAAGATGATGAATAATGTAAAATTAATGGTATGCCTTGAAACCAGGGCATATTTGGAATTCTTTGAAGATGACTCTCATTGCAGTACTTAGGAGATTTACATTTTTCAATGGGAGATGATTAGGTAAAAAGCTTCCTGAGTAAATCCTTTCATTTAGGAAAAAGAAATGGTAAATCAATTTCTATTTTTGTTTCCTCTGGTGTTCTTCCATTTATCTTATCTTTGGATAGAGTAAATCACTGCAATTTCAAAGGCATGAGCTTAATCCATGATATATTAGGGTGTCCAAATTCCTTCTGGGATTCTAGTCTTTCCTCAGGAGAGAAAATTAACCTCTGAAAATAGTCACTTATGCAGTTACACCTACCTGGTGGTTTAAGAATTAATTTATCGCATTTACCTTTCTGACTAATCACTTCAGGCTGGAGCCATGATTGGTAAGGATGTAGAAAAAGAGGTGACCCTCACAGGGACATTTCAGCAATCAGAAACCGAGAGTATTGCATTCTGGTGTTCAATATTTAGGTTCTACGGTGCTTTTTAAAATAATAATTCTAGGATATTTTCCTTTCCTGGTGCCCAGAAAGTTCATAGGACTTCAACTCTATAAAGAATTTACTTTGCATCCAGGTCTATCATTTACTAATTATGTTACTTTGGATAATTTATTCTTGTAAGCCTTAGATTCCTCATAAAAAGATGTGATTAATAATATCAATCTCATTATTGTGAGAATGTGAACTCAATCACATAATTTTGTTCTGAGTTCTAAATTTTATGTATGTATATATGTATATGATGTATTACATATGATTATTATATATATATTTACATATATGTGTATATAAATATTTAGTTTAACATTTAAACACATATTTAAGTGCTTTATAAGACTTTAAACAGCACATAAAATAAAGGAGTATCATTTTTCTGTGAATAATTAATGCCTGAAGAACAATTATTTCTTCCCCAGTGGGAAAAGGAGGCTTAGAAATATTAGTGAATTCCTGACAATATTTATTAGAATATTTGCAATATTCTATACTATATTTCTACTAGTAATATCTCTAAGTAGGGTGCAGAAACTGAGGATTCTTTCTGTTCCGGTTTATAATTATATTTTGCAGGCTCTCTTTGAGGTTCTGAATCTTTGTACTCACCAGTTTAGAATCTACATATAAATTGCTGTGTACTGTTAATTTTACTATAGTCAAATACGTTTCAAAGCCAAACATCATGATGTTTAAAAAGGGACAGGGAACAATTATATTTGACAAACAATTTTTACATGACCTGAAAATGTCTCAGGATTAAAAATGATCCTTTTATACTGATTTGCTTGGAAGTATTTGTTTAGTTGAAACTTGTGGAATCATTTCACTTTACTTTATGGACTGATTGAAAAAGTTGGAAAAGCCTCAGTAAAGATTTTGAATTTTGCCTCTTTGCTCACTGGGATGAGAGCTCCCAGCAGAGGAATCATCAAGTTTGTAGTGAACATATTAGGAGTTGTTACAACTAGCACTGTAATCATTTATGCAGTTTTCATGAATACCCAGGAGATGGTAGTACTTTTCAGTTTCAGGAGTGCAGATTTACTGCTCTAAACACTTGACATACTATAAGGAAACATCTAATGTTGAAATAGAAAATAGTTATCTTTTTGTTACATTTAGCATAAAACAGTATTCATGTTTTTTCCCACAGTTTAAAACTAGGTGTGCAGAAAATTTTGTGTCATTCAGAGGGAAAAAATAATAATAATTCACACTGGAAAGTACCTGCCCTAGAGTCTGAGAAATTTCTCTAAATATGAATTTCAATTGACTGCACTTTTAAAAATCTTGTTTCAATTCCCTGGATATATTCATATTTCAGTGAAGACTTGTAAACTGATGGAAGGGTTAAAGAACAATTCCTAAACATCTGTTGGGTCAATAATTTTGAGTTGTGCAATATTTCTCATTTGTCTCCCCGACTGTCCTATCTGAAGGTTCTCTTTATGGCCCAACATCTTGCCATCCCATCCTTATTTTTTCCAAAGAGAATACTTCAGAATTTAAATTTTTAAAAGTTTTTAGGAATGATTCAGAAGATTAAAGTTATTTTGGCATATTGGTTCTAAAAACGAAACTCATGAAAGAAGCACTTTTTCTGAAAAGAATTGGAGCAGGGTTGATATTCTCTTCCTGAGAATAAATAACTTGTAGAGACAGGGCGGTACCTTCAAAGCCTCTTGCTTTTTTAACAGGGGTTCTATAACATAACCTCCTCCATTCTTTAAAGTGAAAGGTTTTGCCAAGTTTCAATTAATTCATAAGTACTCCTGGAGATTAGTAAAGAGGCCACCTCTCACCCCTGGAAGGGAAAAAGAAAAAAACATTTTTTTTCCCCAACCTTAGAAAAGATGAAGAATAGGACCTTAAATCCCTAAGTAGAGTTCAATGTTTGAACTCACAAGCACACACACACAAAAGTGCACATGTGTAAATAATCTTTTTTTTTTTTTTTTTTAGTTTATTTTCCCATGAGAAGTCATCAAACAGGAGATGGCTTTGGCTAGTATTGTTATTTCTTTATCTTTTGGCTAAAATAATAGATATAAGTAAGTTAGCAACAAAGTTAGTGGTAATATAGCATTATATACATATATATATGCATGTATATATTGTAATAGAGCCTATACATAAGGCTATAGGCATGAAGTCATTCTCCTGTTATTCAAATCCTGGTTCATTATTACCAGCATAATCCTCACTGTTATTTTCTGAAATTTTGTTTTATTGGATTATATCAACCTTTTATCTGAATGGATTACTTTTGTTCCTATATTTAGTAGAGGAAAGCACATGTATTTGTATTTTGTGTTTGGGTATTTAATAGTTTGTTCTTATATTCTCAAAAGGCTGAACATAATAGTAAAATAGCATATCATATTGTTCCTCTTGAACAATACATATACATTAGATACATGATTATAATTTTATATCCCCAAAATCACTCAAAATGCTTTAAAAATCATTATATTTCAATAATTTAAATTAAAAAATTTAAGAAGTTCTAAAAAAAAGAGAAGTTCTTAGATGCTTTAAGCCTCTCTTTGAACTCTAGTAGCCTAGCTCATTACATAAAGTTTACTGTATATTGAACGTAAAATGGAAATCTGTACCTTTCCAAACACGGTAAGGTGAGGAATGGAAAGAGAACAAAATGAAAGAGAAGAGAAATCCAATTTTGTAGTCTATTTCCATATTCATTCCAGTACCATAAATAAAACTATCCTTCTAAGAAAATGGTCCCGGATTTTTATCTTTGGTGCTAAGATATTAAAGGTCATATGGCTCTATATCTCATTCGCAAAGAAAAAAATTACAAAGTAATCCTCCAACATACTTTACAGTAGAGGATGGAGGAGAGATGGTGGAGGACAGAATTTATCCACAGGGGGGAAGAAAACAAAAAATTATATTTAAAAGTCAATCAGGGATTATTGTTTAGAGATAGCTAATATTTGTACTTATTTATCAATTTCACATATTATTCATTCTTCTGCTAAATGTTATCTTCCCTCTCTTTGCCTGGATAAAACTACTGTTTTTTTTCATGTCTCAGCTAAGACAACGTTTATACCTCATTTCCCTACTTCTACCTTATTTCTTAATCATACCTCCCAAACTGAGAAGCATCAATTCCTTTCTTCCTATCAAGAAAACAATCACCAAATTTTTATTGCCTCAGTAGTTGTATATCTCTCACTAGACTGAAAAATCCCTCCTTATTTCTTGTATTTGGTACTTAGTAGGTACATAATAAATGTTTGTCAAATTAAAGAATAAACTTATGTACTAAATTTAAATACGTACAGAATCTCACTAGAAAATTTGATCCACATACAAAGGAGAAAGAAAATTGATTAAATTTTCCATTATTTAAATCATCCCCAAATTACCTCAGTCCTATTCTTGGCATTGTGTGTGTGGACACTGATTTGCTTATGGTAATGACTTAAAATTTCATTCTTATCTCTCTTCTCTATACACTGATGACAACACTTTTAGAAGACTCCTTTACTCTCTCATATTTTTATAGAAAGAATTAACTTTTCAGATAGATGATAATATTCCAAATAACACTTTAATATGGTCTTATTTTAGCAATTGACATAAATCTAAATGATTTATCTTTGATTATATCACAGAACTGTGGAAAGGGTCCTATAAAAATATGTGAGTAGCATTGAACAGGGCTACAAAATAAATTCTTTTTTCAGATGAAGGGTCCTTACATTAAAAAAGAAAGAGAAAGGAAGAATGTGGAAACGAGGAAAACTAAGTTAGAGTGAATTTTAAAATGTTGCTAGATACAAAGTTAATATTTAGAAATCAACTGTATTTATATATAAATTATAATTTTAATGACATTTGAAAAACATCCTCCATCTCTAATAGCAGCGAAAAGCATAAAACATCTAAGAGTAAATCTAGTACAGAATGTGCACAATCTCTATACTTCAATCTATAAAATATTGCTAGGAGAAATTCAAGAACTAAACAAATGAAGATCTATAACACATTCATGAATCAGAAGAGGAAATATTGTTAAGATGTGTATTCTTAAATTTATCTATAGATTTAAGATAATCCTAGGTAAAACCCCAACATTACTTTTTTTGTGGACATTGACAAGTTTATTCTAAAATGAATGTTTAAACTCAGATTATCTAGATTAGCTAATGCAATATTGAAGAAAAATTTGAGGACATAAAATACAGAATATAAGGACATTATAAAACTGTAGTAATTAAGCCAGTATGATACCATGCAAGAAAAGACAAATAAATCAATAGAACAGCTTAGAATGAAGAAATAAATCTATGAGTATAATAATAACCTGATTTGTGACAAACTTGCCAATACAATCAGTGGAGAAGAAAAAATTTTTTCTAATATGTGGTTTTTCATCAATTAAATGTCCATATGGAAAAACCAGAACCTGAACCATATACAAAAAAATGTTTCTAGATAGATTATAGATCTAAATGTGAAAAAAAACCTACAAGGCTTATAGAAATTATCTAGGTATAACTTCATGATTTTTCAGTAGGCAATGCTTTCATAAACAACACAATATATTTACTATTCATAAAAGAAAATTAAATCTTATTAAAATGAAGAATTCTGTTCTTCCAAAGAAACTGCTGAAAGAATGAAAACAGCAAACCATATAATGGGAGAAGATGTCTGTAAAAATATATCTGGAAAAAGATTTATATTCAGAATATATAAAGAACTACTTCACATTAGTAAGAAAGACACAGACTGCCCAGCTTACAAATGAGCAAAAGTCTTCTGCCCATTTTTTGATTGTGTGGTTTTTTGTTGTTGAGTTGTATGAGCTAGTTGTATATTTTGGAAATTAAGCCTTTGTAGATCGCATCGTTTGCAAATATTTTTGCCCATTCTGTAGGTTGTCTTTTCATTTTGTTTGTGGTTTCCTTTGCTGTGCAAAGGCTTGTAAGTTTGATTATGTCCCATTTGTTTATTTTTGTTTTTATTTCTGTTGCCTTGGGAGACTGACCTAAGAAAACATTGGTAGGGTTTATGTTAGAGAATGTTTTTCCTGTGATCTCTTCTAGGAATTTTATGGTGTCATGTCTTATGCTTAAGTCTTTAAGTCATTTTGAGTTTATTTTTGTGCGTGGTAAGAGGGTGTGTTCTAACTTCATTGATTTACATGTGGCTGTCCAACTTTCCCAACACCACTTGCTGAAGAGACTCTCTTTTCCCTATTGTATATTCTTAATCTTTGTCAAAGATTAATTGACTGTAGGTGTGTGGGTTTATTTCTGGGCTTTCTGTTCTGTTCCATTGATCCATATATATGTTTTTGTGCCAATACCATGTCGTTTTGATTACTGTGGCTGTAGTATTTTCTGAAGTCTGAGAGGGTTATGCCTCCTGCTTTGTTCTTGTTCTTCAGGATTGCTTTGGCAATTCTGGGTCTTTTATGGTTTCATGTAAATTTTAGGATTATTTGTTCTAGGTCTGTGAAAAATGTCATGGGTAATTTGATAGCGATCACATTAAATCTGTAGATTGCTTTGGATAGTATGGCCATTTTAACAATATTAATTCTTCCAATCCAAGAGCATAGGCTATCTTTCCATTTGTTTACACCAGCTTGAATTTCCTTTATTAATATTTGATAGTTCTCAGTGTATAAATCTTTCACCTCCATGGTCAGGTTTACTCCAAAGTATTTTATTTCTGGGAGTGCAATTTTTTTTTTTTTTTTTTTTTGTGGTACGCGGGCCTCCCTCTGCTGCGGCCTCTCCCGTTGCGGAGCACAGGCTCCGGACGCGCAGTCTCAGCGGCCATGGGCAATTTTAAAAGGTATTATATTTTTACATTCCTTTTCTGATATTTAATTGTTAGTGTAAAGAAATGCAACTGATTTCTGTATGTTAATCTTGTATCCTGCTACCTTGCTGAATTCATTTATCAATTCTAGTAGTTTTTGTGTGGTGTCTTTAGTCATGTCATCTGCATATAAAGACAGTTTTACCTCTTGCCTTCCAATTTGGATACATTTTATTTCTTTTTATTGTCTGATTGCTATGGCTAGGACTTCCAATACTATGTAGATTTAAAAGGGTCAAGAGTGGGCATCTTGTCTTGTTCCAGATTTTAGGAGGAAGGCTTTCAGCTTTTCACTGTTGAGTATTATATTGACTGTGGGTTTGTCATAAATAGCTTTTATTATGTTGAGATATGTTCCCTCTATACCCACTTTGGTAAGAGTTTTTATCATAAATGGATGTTGAATTTTGAAGACCTAAAGAGATATTTCTCCAAAGAAGAAATACAGATGGACAATAGGCATATGAGAATATGCTCAACATTGCTAATTATTAGAGAAATGCAAATAAAAACTACAATGAGGTACCACCTCACACCAGTCAGAATGAACATCATTAAAAAGTCTACAAAAAACAAATGCTGGAGAGGGTATGGAGAAAAGGGAACTCTCCTGCCCTGTTGGTAGGAATGTAAATTGGTGCAGCCACTATGGAAAACAGTATGGAGGTTCCTCAGATAACTAAAAGTAGGAATATCATATGATCCAGCAATGCCACTCCTGGGTATATATCCAGACAAAAATATAATTCAAAAAGATACATGCACCCCTATGTTCACAGCAGCACTATTCACAATAGCCAAGACATGGAAGCAACCTAAATGTCCATTGATGGATGAATGGATAAAGATGTGGTCCATACTGGAATATTACTCATCCATTAAAAGAGAATGAAATAATGCCATTTGTAGCAACATGGATGCAACTAGAGATTATCATACTAAGTGAAGGAAGTCAGAAGGAGAAAGACAAATACCATATAATATCACTTATATGTGAAATCTAAAGTATGACAGAAATGAGCTTATCTATGAAACAGAAACAGACTCATGGTTATAGAGAACAGACTTGTGGTTGCCAAGGGGGAGGGGTGGAGTGGGAGGCTAGAGTTAGCAGATATAAGCTATTATATATAGAATGCATAAACAACAAGGTCCTACTGTATAGCACAGGGAACTATATTCAATATCCTATGATAAACCATAATGGAAAATAATATAAAAAAAGAATGTATATATATGTATAACTGAATCACTTTGCTGTACAGCAGAAATTAACACAACATTAAACCAAATATAGTTCAATAAAAAATAAATTAAAATTTAAAAAATGAGCGGAAGTCATGAGCAGACACTTCATGAAAGGAGATACCAAATTAAACACAAAAAAGCAGGTAATATCATCAGTCATTTTGGAAGTGCAAACTATAAACACAAACCTATACCACTTAAACTCACCAGAATGATTAAATTAAATGGAGAGCAATATCAAATGCTAGGAAGAATGTGGAGCATTTGAAACAATGATACAATGCTAGTGGAAATATAAATTTGAACAGCCTCTTTGGAAACTGTTTGTCTGTATCTACAAAGCCAAGCATTGTGCTCTCTGTTCTAGCTGTTCCACTCCTGGGCACATGCCAAACAGAAATGAGTCTTTTTATTTTATTTTATTTATTTATTTTTTATACAGAAGGTTCTTATTAGTTATCTATTTTATACATATTAGTGTATATATGTCAATCCCAATCTCCCAATTCATCCCACCACCTCCCACCCCCCGCTTCCCCCGCTTCGTGTCCATACATTTGTTCTCTACATCTGTGTCTCTATTTCTGCCTTGCAAACCGGTTCATCTGTACCATTTTTCTAGATTCCACATATATGTGTTAATATACGATATTTATTTTTCTCTTTCTGACTTGCTTCACTCTGTATGACAGTCTCTAGGTCCATCCACGTCTCTACAAATGACCCAATTTCTCTCCTTCTTATAACTGAGTAATATTCCATTGTATATATGTACCACATCTTCTTTATCCATTTGTCTGCTGATGGGCATTTAGGTTGCTTCCATGACCTGGCTATTGTAAATAGTGCTGCAATGAACATTGGGCTGCATATGTCTTTTTGAATTATGATTTTCTCTGGGTATATGCCCAGTAGTGGCATTGCTGGGTCATATGATAATTCTATTTTTAGTTTTTTAAGGAACCTCTATACTGTTCTCCATAGTGGCTGTATCAATTTACATTCCCACCAACAGTGCAAGAGGGTTCCCTTTTCTCCACCCCCTGCATCGGCAGGCGGACGCGCAACCACTGCGCCACCAGGGAAGCCCCGGGAGTGCAATTTTAAAAGGTATTATATTTTTACATTCCTTTTCTGATATTTAATTGTTAGTGTAAAGAAATGCAACTGATTTCTGTATGTTAATCTTGTATCCTGCTACCTTGCTGAATTCATTTATCAATTCTAGTAGTTTTTGTGTGGTGTCTTTAGTCATGTCATCTGCATATAAAGACAGTTTTACCTCTTGCCTTCCAATTTGGATACATTTTATTTCTTTTTATTGTCTGATTGCTATGGCTAGGACTTCCAATACTATGTAGATTTAAAAGGGTCAAGAGTGGGCATCTTGTCTTGTTCCAGATTTTAGGAGGAAGGCTTTCAGCTTTTCACTGTTGAGTATTATATTGACTGTGGGTTTGTCATAAATAGCTTTTATTATGTTGAGATATGTTCCCTCTATACCCACTTTGGTAAGAGTTTTTATCATAAATGGATGTTGAATTTTGAAGACCTAAAGAGATATTTCTCCAAAGAAGAAATACAGATGGACAATAGGCATATGAGAATATGCTCAACATTGCTAATTATTAGAGAAATGCAAATAAAAACTACAATGAGGTACCACCTCACACCAGTCAGAATGAACATCATTAAAAAGTCTACAAAAAACAAATGCTGGAGAGGGTATGGAGAAAAGGGAACTCTCCTGCCCTGTTGGTAGGAATGTAAATTGGTGCAGCCACTATGGAAAACAGTATGGAGGTTCCTCAGATAACTAAAAGTAGGAATATCATATGATCCAGCAATGCCACTCCTGGGTATATATCCAGACAAAAATATAATTCAAAAAGATACATGCACCCCTATGTTCACAGCAGCACTATTCACAATAGCCAAGACATGGAAGCAACCTAAATGTCCATTGATGGATGAATGGATAAAGATGTGGTCCATACTGGAATATTACTCATCCATTAAAAGAGAATGAAATAATGCCATTTGTAGCAACATGGATGCAACTAGAGATTATCATACTAAGTGAAGGAAGTCAGAAGGAGAAAGACAAATACCATATAATATCACTTATATGTGAAATCTAAAGTATGACAGAAATGAGCTTATCTATGAAACAGAAACAGACTCATGGTTATAGAGAACAGACTTGTGGTTGCCAAGGGGGAGGGGTGGAGTGGGAGGCTAGAGTTAGCAGATATAAGCTATTATATATAGAATGCATAAACAACAAGGTCCTACTGTATAGCACAGGGAACTATATTCAATATCCTATGATAAACCATAATGGAAAATAATATAAAAAAAGAATGTATATATATGTATAACTGAATCACTTTGCTGTACAGCAGAAATTAACACAACATTAAACCAAATATAGTTCAATAAAAAATAAATTAAAATTTAAAAAATGAGCGGAAGTCATGAGCAGACACTTCATGAAAGGAGATACCAAATTAAACACAAAAAAGCAGGTAATATCATCAGTCATTTTGGAAGTGCAAACTATAAACACAAACCTATACCACTTAAACTCACCAGAATGATTAAATTAAATGGAGAGCAATATCAAATGCTAGGAAGAATGTGGAGCATTTGAAACAATGATACAATGCTAGTGGAAATATAAATTTGAACAGCCTCTTTGGAAACTGTTTGTCTGTATCTACAAAGCCAAGCATTGTGCTCTCTGTTCTAGCTGTTCCACTCCTGGGCACATGCCAAACAGAAATGAGTCTTTTTATTTTATTTTATTTATTTATTTTTTATACAGAAGGTTCTTATTAGTTATCTATTTTATACATATTAGTGTATATATGTCAATCCCAATCTCCCAATTCATCCCACCACCTCCCACCCCCCGCTTCCCCCGCTTCGTGTCCATACATTTGTTCTCTACATCTGTGTCTCTATTTCTGCCTTGCAAACCGGTTCATCTGTACCATTTTTCTAGATTCCACATATATGTGTTAATATACGATATTTATTTTTCTCTTTCTGACTTGCTTCACTCTGTATGACAGTCTCTAGGTCCATCCACGTCTCTACAAATGACCCAATTTCTCTCCTTCTTATAACTGAGTAATATTCCATTGTATATATGTACCACATCTTCTTTATCCATTTGTCTGCTGATGGGCATTTAGGTTGCTTCCATGACCTGGCTATTGTAAATAGTGCTGCAATGAACATTGGGCTGCATATGTCTTTTTGAATTATGATTTTCTCTGGGTATATGCCCAGTAGTGGCATTGCTGGGTCATATGATAATTCTATTTTTAGTTTTTTAAGGAACCTCTATACTGTTCTCCATAGTGGCTGTATCAATTTACATTCCCACCAACAGTGCAAGAGGGTTCCCTTTTCTCCACACCCTCTCCAGCATTT
>NC_041214.2:126752189-126774343 GCF_002837175.3 Physeter macrocephalus
GGGTTGTTTTTTTTTTTTAATATTGAGCTGCATGCGCTGTTTATATATTTTGGATGGAGATTAATCCTTTGTTGATTCATTTGCAAATATTTTCTCCCATTCTGAGGGCTGTCTTTTCATCTTGTTTATAGTTTCCTTTGCTGTGCAAAAGCTTTTAAGTTTCATTAGGTCCCAGATGTTTGTTTTTATTTCCATTACTCTGGGAGGTGGGTCAGAAAAGATCTTGCTGTGATTTATGTCAAAGAGTGTTCTTCCCATGTTTTCCTCTAAGAGTTTTATAGTGTTCAGTCTTACATTTAGGTCTCTAATCCATTTTGAGTTTATTTTTGTGTGTGGTGTTAGGGAGTGTTGTAATTTCATTCTTTTACATGTAGCTGTCCAGTTTTCCTAGCACCACTTATTGAAGAGACTGTCTTTTCTCCACTGTATATCCTTACCTCCAGAAATGAGTCTTAATGTTCACCAATTAATATGTATAAAAGTATTCTGCTGCAGCATTCATAATAGCTCCTTGAAAGAAACAAGCTATAATTTCCTTCACAATAGAAATGATATTTAAAAGGTAGGCTAGTCACACAATGTAACACACACAACAATAAAAAAGAATAAACTTCTGCTACGTGCAACAACATGGACAAAGTGTTATGTCCAAAAATACATACTGTAAAAATCTACTTATAAGTAGTTGAAAAGTAGAAAAAATTTATGTATGATGATAGGAATTAGAATATGCTACTTGGATTTAATTGGGAATTTGCTGGAAATGATCCATATACGTGTGTGTGTGTGTGTGTGTGTGTGTGTTTGTGTGTGTGTGTGAAGTCCGTCATTGAACTGTATGCTAAGGATTAGTACACTTTATTATATGTATTTTATTCCTCATTAGAAAAAGGAGGAGTGGTGGAGGAGGGGGAGAAAGAGAGAAAGAGGAAGGGAGAGAGAGAGAGAGAAAGAAGGAATAAAAAGATGTCTGTTTTCAGTATGACTAAAGTCTCTATTAGCTGTTCTTATCTCTTCTTATTCATACCTCCTTTATTTCTTAGGATACTGACATTCTTTATAATTTTAGGTTTGTTAATTTGAAGATGAGTTTTCCTGATTATTCTGACTTATCTGATTAATCTTGTTATATCCTATTTCTTTTGAAAAGGAGTGGAATCTGGTTTGTATTTTTCATTCTTTGCCAAAGATTGAACCCAGACATATTTGCCTTATGTAGGGGGAAATCTGCCACAAACAAAACCATTTGACAATGTAACACATCAGTCCAGGCATTTTTTGTGTATCCCACCCTCTCAGAATGTCACTGAAAGCTAAGAGGTATTTCCAGGTAAATATACTTTCTGGATATGAGTGATATATCATAACCTGACATAAATGTGGATACTGGTGCTCTCTAATCCATAAGCAGCCCTCCTTAGTCAATTAAGCCATCCTGAAGCCATCTTGTTTGTCCTTGTATTTTTTTCCCATGAGGGTGGAATTCAAATTTTTAATGTAATAATTTTATCAGTTGCCAAATTTCTTTTTCGTTGCAACCTTTAAAAACCCATGTTTTTCCTGCATTCTTTGTATTCTCTGGTTTAGCAGTTTTCTCTCCACTTTTTTACTTTCAGTATTTATATACCATCAGAGAATGT
The DNA here is from genome assembly GCF_002837175.3 of Physeter macrocephalus. Classification (NCBI taxonomy): domain Eukaryota; kingdom Metazoa; phylum Chordata; class Mammalia; order Artiodactyla; family Physeteridae; genus Physeter; species Physeter macrocephalus. The sequence continues at coordinate 126,753,830 of NC_041214.2, forward strand.
GTACAATTCAGATTCAGGCTGCATAGAAGCCAAGAGAAATATTCTGAACCCAAATTGGAAAGCATACCTAAATCTTTGTGTTCAGCTTGGAGTCTCAAACAAATACATAAAGTGACACTGTTAAGAAGAAAAGAAACCTTAGAGGTCCCTGGAGAATACCTTCACCTCTACAGTCTCCAATGATTATACTTAAACAGAACTTCATGTAATCTTTAAATTTCTTATGTTGTATTTCCTTAGACCATTTCTGTTTATTTTACAAAAGAGGGGTCTTGACTATCATGGGATTACTAAATCCATCTCTGGTTATTACTGCTGGACACCATGCCTGATCTTTTGATAAAATCTTTGATTCCAGATCTTTTCTCTTTTGCAAATCATTCAGGATAATTCTGACAATCATCTGAAATAAAAATGCTGAAAAGGAGAGAATTCTTTTATTAAGTATCAGATGCTCTTATTGCTATGCTTAGATGCCCTGGGATTCATCCTTAACTCCATCCACACCTGCAACCCCCTGCTCTGGTGTGCTTTTTTGTCTTCTACAGAGGTCAGCCCTCAGCTTACTAGAGCTACTCTGATCACCTGGGCAGAGAGCCCAGAATGCCTGGAAGGGGACTTTACTCTAGCAGGCCCTTAGCTAGTGACCAGTCTTGTGAAAGTATGACAATCCAGCTCCCTCACCTCAGTTTGGGACAGTTCTGAAACATAATACTGCAGAGTTCTGTAGTAGCAGGCTGCAGGTACCCTTCTGGGACATTGTCTGCAATTGCATTCTTGGTTACCTTCTTCCCTTTCTCTGTCTTGTGTTCCCCACCTCCCAGTCAACTTCTCTTAGTGATTTCTCCTGGGATTATTTCCTTACTACAACACTAGCAACAGAATCTTCTTAAGATCTGTTTCTGGGGAACCTGGCCTAAAAGAAACTATGAGACAAATGATTAACTTCTTCCAGTCTATGTCCACTATAAGTTTCCAAAGTGAATTCAGTTCTCTTTAGCAAAATTTCACAATATTTGTAAGACTAAGTGTTTGTACTATTGATATTTTAGATTGATACCTTCCTAAAACCATGACTGATATGTTACATACAAAGAATAAGTCTACTGACTTTCCTCTGACTGTAATCAGTGAACTTATGGTCTCCAGAAAAAAACATCAGCCTGAATGTAACTCTCTTAATTTGCTTATTCTTTACACTTATGCTTCCCACTTTGTGGACCCAGAAATCATATTTCTGAAACTTTAGAAATGATGCATTAATTGTTAACTTTCATGAATTTTTATATGATAATTTTTTGATATAATGACTGCTAGTCAAAAAAGGATCAAAATGACATTATACATGTGTTGTTTCATGTACCATAGTTAATGCAAATAGTAAGAACTTGAGTCCATCCACAGAAGGCAGTCAGCTGGGACAGAGACACTTGCTGCAGTGTCCATGGACTGAGTTAGCCCATAGGAGCAGTCCACCATGGCCGAGGAACTTGCCAGAGAATGACTGCCAAGATGGGCCTCTTGCATACCCATCTACTGGGAGCTGCAACATAAGAACCTACTAAATCTGGAAGAGGAACTCCTTCTTCTGTTTTGGTTTTGCTGCATCCCCTCAGCTCCCTCTATTGACAAAACCTGACATTGTGCCAGCTGGCATGGGGAAAATTTTAGAGTCCAACGTCAACATCACAAAGAAGAGTTAAAGAGCATGGATTTGAAACTGAGAGGAAATAAATTGATAACACACACACACAGTTCTGTTTGTCTTACATTTAAAGTAAATATTCAATTTTGTTATAGTGACTGGGTCTATTTCAGAAGGCACAGAGCTATTTTCTAGATTCATCTTTCCCAATACAAATCAAAGTCACTAAGTTATATAGAAACAGAGAGCAGTGTGTTAGTTTTTGATTAGGGGCTAGTAATGGGGCTTATTGCTTGGTAATTCAAACACTCCTGCCTATCTATTATTTACTGTTTACTTTTATTGTTACTGGAATATATCCTGCAGTTTCTTCTGCGCTGCTCTTAAATGAATGAGAAGAGGAAATGTGAAATGAATGTATATATTCAACTCAGGGCTTAATTTTGATTTCAGAGTTGCTAAAATTCATTATCCCAGTCAAATATGAATGGTAATTTGTGGATGACATGCCAGCCATTGTCTTTGTTTGTTGGTCTTAATGGAAGGAATATTTTGAAATCCTTTTCTCTTTTTATCCTTGATGGATTCATAAAGCTAAATGTGATATTGTTTATCACACGGTAGCAACTTCTCATTTTACAGATGAAAAGATTGAGAGCTAAATGAGTTGACAGAGGTCACAGAGCTTGCTTGTGATGGAATCAATGAATGTAAGAATCTAGGCATACAAATATCCAGGCATGCAAACTCTCTGTGAAGTCAGATAGTGGAGGTACTAGTGTGGAATTAGCTATTGCTGTACAAAAAGTCACCCCAATATTTAGTTACTGGAAAAAATGTGCATGTAGATCATGATTTTATAGTTTGACAATTCAGGTGAGGTTTAGCTAGGCAGTTCTTCTGGTTTTGCCTGGGCCCTGTCACCTACCTGTGTCCTCTTCTAGTTGGGTAGGCAGCTTTGCTGATTTCAGCTGGGCTTCCTCATCTGTGGACGTCAGCTTTGACAATTAGGTTGACTTGGGGCCATTATTCTGCCTACCACAGATGGCTAGCAGTCCACTATTTTCTGTAAAATATTGGTATTTCCCCACTTCACAACTCTTGCCACCACGGCATGTTGCTTGTCTTGCCTAGTTTCATGGAGAGGAAAAAAAAAGCTTTGAAAGATGGGAGTGATACAGACAGAGCTCACTGGAGTTGGGAGAGATAACAGATGCCGTAGGTGCACTCCACGTTCCCTTGGCCTACTCCAGATGTCATCTGCAGACAGAATGAAGGAGAATCAAAGTTCATTTTGCAAGTGAGAGTGGCCTCAGTAGCAAAAAGATTAGTTTGAAAACTTGCTTCAAGAACATGCCCCTAGAGCAAGAACAGGGTCCAATGGAAAGATTTTATAGCAGTGCTCACAAAGATGGTACAAGCAGATATAGGAGGTAGAGACAAGAGAAATCTTAAAGGGGTATGTGTATGGGGGCTGATCATAATGAGGCATGAAGAGGCTTTTAGTGTTTGTGGGAGTGATGGAAAGCAGCTATTCAAGAGTGACAGTCTGAATTTGTGAGCATGGACTAGAACAAAAAGTTAACCATGTAACCTCCATTCATAATAATATGTAAGTACTGATTGGTTCTCTAATTCACCATTTATTATGTTTTAATTTGTTTTCCTCCAAGCCTCTCAATGTTCATCTGTAGTTGTAGTGCAGCTGAGATGTATAGCTTTCTTCGTACAACCTTCCTGGCACAGATCTTTCATTTTCATCAGTGGCTTAAGAATTGGTTTCAGTGGCACTCAAGGAGTGACCATTTCTTCCTATTTTTGAAGCAGAATGAATGGTTTGTAAGAAGCCTAAAATCTTTCTTTTTATACTAATAACTGTATTTCACCTTCTATGTATTTACCTGCGGGATTCTTTTTCTCATACTGGTATAAGAACAGCACATAATTGCCATGAGAAAGGCAAGTTTGACACTGTTGTTTGCGAGCAAATAAAACCGAAGTATTGGAAAAAGAAAAACTTGGAGTTTGATTAAGAAGTGGAGGGCTTTAAGTGACACTCTAGTGCCTTGGGCTGGAGTTTCAAAAAATTGGCAAGGGAATTGAATCCCCCAGAGCTCAGGCTTATGACGGCAAGAATAAAGCTATTTTTATCCTCTAGGCAACAGCTTTCCTCTGCCAGGTTTCCCAAGACTCATACAATGAGAGCATCCATCCCAAAATGATTAATGCAAATTTAGTAATTGTGCATATGGATCATTTCTCTGTCACCCATTTTATCCGTAAAATGTGCCTTTCTCTCTATGCAGGCATTGCTCATGTTTTGTGCCGTTTACCTGTTGCTGGGGGCATGGAACAAATTACCTCTTTGTGTGAGGCTGTGGGAAGAAGAAATTTTCACATTTGTGGCTGGCACCCACTACTAAGCCAAGCATGCAATTATTTGAATCAGAATGATTGTATCCACAGAGTCAGATTTATCTTAGCTATCGGAAGGATAGCGTATGAGGTCTGATACACAGCTGGACAGTATTCCAAAGGCGAGCTAGGTGGGAAGATATAGGCCTCTCTTAAGATAAATTTTTGGCAGCAAAGACGAATTTCTATAGAAGCCAATGAGGCCTCAGGGGTTCTGGCTTTTGTACAATTTTAAGTGAAGTGAGTACAAGTGAAGGTTTTGAGATGAGAACCCTGGGGAAGTTAATCACAAAAAGAAGTATTGTATTGCCAGTCTCACAGTGTGGACTCCCCCAAAGCACTTCACACAAGACCCTCAGAGTAATCAACCAACCTATCTCAGAGGTGTAAACTGGAAAGCCCCTTAGGCTTGTGATATCCCTTTCAAGTTTCTAGGAAGAATTGATGCCTGCCTAATAGGGCCTTTTTGGAAACCACTAGCTCCTTTTTAGAGGGTACCAATCAACCTGAGGCTCTCTTCCATCTGGGCTTTAAATCAACAGTGTAAGGTAGAGTAGACATAGTAAGGTATGGGCCTCCTCCATAGAAGCCGTTTGCTGCTTAAACATCCCACTGCGTGCTGACACTCCCATTTATTAATCTGAGATGCTACCTGCTCACTCTACACTCTCCTGCCATGTTATAACAGAATGTCTACCAAATTTCTCTTATAACCCACAGGCTGTCAAGCAGATTTTCTGAAACAAACATGATCTTTTAAGTGCCAGTAAATGGTGGTGGATAAAAAACAAATGAATTTTCTGAATGGGGAATTGGAAGAAAACTGTACAAACAGCACATGGCTACTTATAAGTGCCACCAAAAGATGTTAGGCATAGAAACTACAGTGATTTAGCGCATCCTTTTCTCAAATGCCTGGCAGCTAAACTTTTTGAAAAGCAGTTGATTTGAAACCCCACTCTAAAAAATAAAAAATAATTAATTAATTTTTATTTTGGGCTGTGTTGGGTCTTTGTTGCTGCGTGTGGGCTTTCTCTAGTTGTGGTGAGCAGGGGCTACTCTTCTTTGTGGTGTGCAGGTTTCTCATTGCAGTGGCTTCTCTTGTTGTGGAGCACGGGCTCCAGGCGTGCGGGCTTCAGTAGTTGAGGCACATGGGCTCAGTAGTTGTGGCTCGCGGGCTCTAGAGCGTAGGCTCAGTAGTTGTGGCACGTGGGCTTTGTTACTCTGCGGCATATAGGATCTTCCCAGACCAGGGCTCGAACCCATGTCCCCTGCAGTGGCAGGAGGATTCTTAACCACTGCACCACCAGGGAAGCCTTGAAACCCCACTTTTAAGGAAGCTTGACTCTAAGTCTCCTCTTCTTACTTTAGGATAAATTGAAATAATAATAGCAATGACAATGAAACACAACATACAAAAATAGAAAGTTTCAGTTGATAGGATTGTAGGGGGAAATTGCCAAAGGCATTAAAATGAACAAAAATCAAAAATTGCTTACTGTTCTGGGTAGATCACCTTTCCTGGTTTTCTGATTCTGTCTGGTTCTGAGCCTTTCATACTCTTTGAGCTATTTAGTAATGCAAATAATTCTTATCCATAGAGATGAAAGTGAATTTTGTCCAGCAGATTATTACCTCATGGATATTCATCAGATTTACATATATTTGCAAATTTATTTTAGTATTCTTGATTGCCTTTATATGTGTGAGTTATTTGAATTCTCCTTTGAACCAGTTGTAACATCTTACTGGTTCCCTCATTAATTAATGAGGTAAATACAATATTTGGCACATGTTCATTTTATATTTCTATGCAAGTTATGATACTACCTTTTAAAAAATATATCCTTTATTAACATTAATTCAGGGGATTCTTTTTCTTAAATTAATGCTGAGAAGACCTTGTGATTTAAAATGCTGTTCTCCAAAAGAAACCATAGGTACCCCACCCAATGGGAGAAAATGAATAAGGAATAAATTTGGAGAGTGACTTGAAAATAACACATGCTCATTAATGAAGCCAAAGTACCTTTAATAGAAAAATGACGTGTTGCAGTTGTGTTTAGCATCAGCCTGATCTTGATGCTTAATCATATGAGCAGTCAGTAAATGAAACCTTGGGAAAGTTCTCTTTAATTAAACTATAGCATTCAGGACTTCCTAAGTTATAACCTAAAGTTAACATACAAACTTCTCTACCTTTAAACCTTTATACACACTGTACTTCAGTGAAACTAGGCTGCTTTCTGATCCTAGAACATGTGAAATACTTTGCTTTGCGAAAACCTTGGAATGCCCTCCGTATTTATGTAGAAACATTACCCATCCTCTAATACAGAGCTTCTCAACCTCTCTGTGATGAAGGACCAGTTTTTTGGGGAGTTTCTATTCAGTCATAGTCCAACATTGCAATATAAAAACATAAATTGCTAGAAGTATGAAATAAATATAAAAAGCCTTATACATTCATTATGATATTCAAAACACATTTTCAAATTGTTGTAAAAGTTTCTAAAGTCTTTGAATCTCTGTATTTATGTCTTCATAGATCAGTGACAAACATTTCCATGACTCAAGACAGTGGACCTCTGTTGGGTAAACAGCAGAGCATAATTTTCCTCAGAAATGCCATCTGATCCAATTATTTTTTCTGTGTATCTCTAAAGTGATCTAAATTTTATTTGAAAACAATGGTTCACTGTTGTTACTTCTCCTATAATAATTGCTGTAATCCCTACTCTATTAGAGTTCTTCAGTAATTATATTTTCCCCTTGAGGACAACTCCAGCCCAAACTCCAAAACTAAATGTTCACGTAAATATTTGTTGAATTGCAATTTTCTTAAATCTTTTGTTGGAAATAGATTTTCAAAATTTATATTAAATGCCTATCCCCCCATTTTTTCTACAGCAGTTAATTATAACAGAAGGAAAGGCATGCCTCAAAGTCAGAGTCTGATGTGCCTTCTACAAGAATGATTCCAAGTAAATTAAACATAAGAGTTTGAATATCTATTATCATTAACAGTATTCCCAAATTTATTGAACTCCTGCAACAGTTCTGCTGTGCCTGCCATTTCATGAACCAAGGTAGACATGGCTTTTACTTTCATTCATCAAATGCTTATTTTACATCTCCCCCATTATCTAAGTTTGCCAAACTTAAGGCCTCATAGCCTTCTTGATGTGTTTTTAATCTCATTAACCATATTCAATTAGTTACCCATCATTATGGATTCTATTTCTTAGTGTTTCTCACATCTGCACCTTCCCTTTCATCTTCATTGACCATACCTTGGTTCTGGGCATCATCTAAATTTAGAGTTGTGCAATAGCCTTCATCTATGTTTCATCATTACCTAACACATACTAAGCTTTGCCTGTCTTTGGAGGATCTTTTCTTGTCAATTAAAAAAAAATTACTTATGAGAGCTCCAAAATAAACTCAACACCAATAACCTCCAAAAAGCCAAAATGAATTTTAGGGACCAGGTGGGATCATTTAAGCATAAAGGGAGTCAATCCCCTATAGCAGCCCATTAATATGAGATATCTTAGTTCTCACAATTATATAAGTTTGTAATAAAATTGATGACCAAATAAGGGTAGAGATGTCTTATGTAAATACTCTCAGGAAAAACTTTACTTTTAGATGTAGAATCCCCTATAAGTAAACATATTATAAATATGAGAATAATCATAGCAATAATCTATTTGGTTACAGAATATTGAGTTTGAAAAACAGTCAGTTGTGTTTCTAAATGTTGATGTTAAAAACTCTGAAGTCACTGTATAGAAGTTTCAGGATAGAAAATATTTCATGTTTTAGAAGAACTGAATGGAAGTAACGACACTATACTAATCATTTTAATAGTGACACAAGATGTGAAAGCTTTTGTATTGGCTGATTATTAAGTGATTCACAAGCCATGTACATTTCCTGCAAATTTAAGAATGTTATAGAGTTGTAGGCCATAATTATTGGGAGCCTTTAATTCAAATTATGAATGCCACTTTTGAATCCAGCTAGCCTTGTTTGCAGTGTGTTTTGTGGAAGTTGTTAGAGCAGTATTGAGAAGGTGTCAAAGGTTATATTACTGATGGCTATCAGTAAGATATGTTAGCCTGAGGGTGACATTTTTCTTTCAAGAATAGAGTAAAGCTAATCAGATACCAAAGTCCATTATTTGATGAGAAGTAAACAAGTAACAATATCATAGCAGTTAAAATGAAATATAATCCTGTGAGAGGTTGTCTAGGAAAATGAAGAAATGTGAATATCAAAACAAATCTCTGAAATAAAATGAAAAGAACTAGCCTTTTCCTTTGGACATACAATGGGTCAATATTTTTACATAATTATATTAGGAACAATTTGGGAATTAAACTACAGGAGTTATAAAAATCAATGAAGTGACTATGCCATTCTAAAATGGAAGTTTCAAATATCATTGACATATGCACACTGGGTAAATAAGTAATGGGATTGACACTTTATCTTAATTTAAAATATACTTGTTCCATTGATCTCAAACTTTTAAAATTTAGACTATACTTAAAACACAATAAATGCTTGCTGTTGTTGCCTGGGGATAGGCCAAGATGCTGTAAAAAGATTTCAAAATGTAAGAGCTCACAAAAGACAGGTATTTATTTCTTCCTCAGAGAACAACTGTTCCAAGTGACCTGAAAAAGATAAAAAGCAGATGCCTAGCTCCATTGTGCTCAGTTCAACTTCACAATGAACTATATCACCTTGGTGCTATCATCACTGCAGGCCAAAGCTGGCTAAAGTCCATCCTACAGCCTGTTAGAAGGGGAAAAGATCAGGATACAAAACAAGCAATTTTGTTATAAGAAAATGCCCAGGCAATTGTATGCCTGATTTCTGCTCGCTTTTCATTGTAGGAACTTATCACATGATCCTAGTTAGTTGCAAGACAGACTGGGAAATATACTCCCTAGCCAGCCTCCTGTGAGCATTATTAGAACTGGGTAAACGAGCAGGAAGAAGGGGAAAGTAAATATTGGAGAATAATAATTAGTTTTTACTGCATATGTATGTAATTAAAATTAAATATGAGTTTGAATTGAAAAAAAATAAATTCTTCTAATCCTACTGATAATTTTTTCGTGTGCTTTTCAGATATTTTTATCCTGAAGGGGTTCAGAACATGTCACCCCCTTTGGCATATTGATTTTTGAGCTGAAGTTACTTGAGGAAGAGCAGATACAGGAAGGGCTCTCTGACCTCCCTCTTTCTAGCTCAAAGCAGGTCATAATATTTCCCGTGAGAAAGAGTACCTCTCTGTACCAGGAAGAGAAATTCTTATCACCAGAGACTAGGAGTTGACACCAAAATGGATCTGTACAAACAAACCCACTAAAATAACCCTTGTCTGCCATTACTTTTCCCCATATATTTCCTAGTCACTGTCCCATAATTTACTGCCCCTAGCCCAAACCACTTTGTCATGTTACATTTCCATAATTTATTATTCTTTGTTTCAAATGGTATATAAGCTTTTGTGCCTGACAGCTCCTTTGGGTCTTAATTTTCCTTTTTTTAAAAAAAAATTTTTAATTTAATTTAATTTTTTTTTTTATATAGCAGGTTATTATTAGTCATCCATTTTATATACATCAGTGTATACATGTCAATCCCAAACTCCCAATTCATCACACCACCAACCCCACCTGCCACTGCTTTCCCCCCTTGGTGTCCATATGATTGTTCTCTACATCTGTGTCTCAACTTCTGCCCTGCAAACTGGTTAATCTGTACCATTTTTCTAGGTTCCATATATATGCGTTAATATGCGATATTTGTTTTTCTCTCTGACTTAACTTCACTCTGTTTGACAGTCTCTAGATTCATCCATGTCTCTACAAATGACCCAATTTCTTTCCTTTTTATGGCTGAGTAATATTCCACTGTATATATGTACCAGATCTTCTTTATCCATTCATCTGTCGATGGACATTTAGGTTGCTTCCATGACCTGGCTATTGTAAATAGTGCTGCAGTGAACATTGGGGTGCATGTGTCTTTTTGAATTATGGTTTTCTCAGGTTATATGCTTTGGAGGAACCTCCATACTTTTTCCCATAGTGGTTGCACCAATTTACATTCCCATTAACAGTGCACAACTGTTCCCTGTTCTCCACATCCCTGTTCTCCGACCCTGTTGTCTCTGTCTTCTTGATGATAGACATTCTGACAAGTGTGAGTGATACTTCCTTGTGGTTTTGATTTGCATTTCCCTGATGATTAGTGATGTTGAACACTTTTCATGTGCCTGTTGGCCATCTGTGTGTCTTCTTTGGAAAAATGTCTATTCAGGTCCTCCAACCATTGTTTTTTTTGTTTATTTAATGTTGAGTTTTATGAGTTTTTGGTATATTTTGAATATTAACCCTTATCAGATATATCATTTGCAACTATCTTTTCCCATTCAGTAGGTAGCCTGGTATTTTTGTTTTGTTGATAGTTTTCTTTGCTATGCAAAAACTTTTTAGTTTGATGTAGTCCCCTTTGTTTTATTTTTGCTTTTGTTTCCCTTGCCTGAGGAGACATATCCAAAAATATATTGCTAAGACCAATTTCAAAGAGCATACTGCCTATGTTTTCTTCTAAGAGTTTCATGGTGTTAGGTCTTTAATTCCATTTTGAGTTTATTTTTTACATGGTGTGAGAAAGTGTTCCAGTTTGATTCTTTTGCAGGTAGCTGTCCAGTTTTCACAACACCATTTATTGGGAAATCTGTCTTTTCCCTATTGTATATTCTTGCCTCCTTTGTTGTAGATTAATTGAACAAATAAGTGTGGGTTTATTTCTGGGCTCTCTATTTTGCTCCATTGATTCATGTGTCTATGTTCTGTGTTTTTGTGCCAGTACTACACTGTTTTGATTAATGTAGCTTTGTAATGTTGTTTGAAATTAGGGAGCATTGAACCATAGCATATAAACTTTTTGAAGGGATTTAGGAAGTTCACAGCTAATAGCAGTATTCATGTTGACTGTAAAGGAGTGTTAATTTTGTTCCAGATTTTCCCAGTCTGGCTAAGCAATATGTAACATCTTATTTTCATGAGAAAAACTTTGCAATTAGAAAGGAAACTAATAATTTTCACCTTCACTAATACTCCTAGGTGACTCACCTTTTAGGTATACCTTTGGTTACTGATTTGTAGATTGGTAAATTAGGCTGATTAATATAGAGATCATAATACTTATTTTGAGATTAATTTGTGTTTTTTTCATTTATTATTAGTTTCTTTTGATTCCTAAGTAGTATTTCATTGTATGGATATACCACAGTTTTATCAATATGACAAGTAATAGAAAAAAAAAGTAACTAAAATCTTATTATTAAGCAATAACAACCACTATCATTTTGGAGTGTATCCTTGAGATAGTTTTCTGTGTTTATATACCCACTTATGAATATTTTAGCTTTCCTCCTCCAAACAAAGTCATATTATACATGCTTGCTATTTGCTTATTAATTTAATAGTATATTATGAATATTTTTATATTTAAATAAATTTAGACCTTTCTCATATTTTAAATATTTAACAGGTCCTTTATACTTATTTTCCATTCATTACTATTACAAAAATGCCATGATTAAATCTGTGTAAATGTAATATTGCATTGCTTCTAGATTTTTGCCTTAATACTTATAGCAGTATCTGCTAGGCTTTATTTGGTATTGAAAAATCAGAAGTCTTGTTGCTGGACTACCAGGAATCCCAGGCTCATGATAATATTGAAGTGCTTATCACTACCACTTGCCTGTTTTTATCAGTAAAGATTGAGGCAAAAAACAACAGGTGCCCATTTATGTGCTTATGTACGAAAGTTCTCACACATAGCCACCTACATGAAAAATCTTTGTGACTAATTGAAAATTCAATTCTTTTACTTTTTCCATTTGTAGAAAAAATAGACTATTTCAGTCTACTCCTAGTTAACCATAGCTAATGGAACATGACATGAACGAAGCCTGGGACATGTCCCTTGGGCAAGAAGCTACAGATACGTGGAACACCAAGAAATGAAGTCACTTCTCAGTCAGGAGCAATTACACTGACACCTAAGAAAAATAGCATTAGCGTTGCTTGACAGTTGGAATCGAGTAAAAGATTATCAAAAATGCTGTATGCCAGGTTCATGCCTAAGGCAGATGACCTGGTTGACAAGCTTGCCCAAGCTAACTATATTAATGCTTCAGATCAGTGTAAGAACTAGCAGCAGTTCTCCCTAACTAATCATGTTAAAATTGTTGACAGATTTCATGTTTGCTTTTCTGCCACATAAGTATTCATTAGTGGGGTGAAGAGAAAGTTCATACAAATTGATTAGAATATAAGCTTCTGCCCTCTTTTGACACTATAAGAATATGTGAGCTTTTTTTCTGTAAGTTTGTGTTTGTTGCTCCAGTAAGTAAAACTCTCCTCTAACATCAACTAATCTTTTTTATTATTATTATTATTTAAAAAGAAAAATAAAACTGCATGATGTATCTCTCAGTTCTGAGGATTGTGCTATGAAGTTGTAAGCTCCATATCTGGATCATATACTTCTGTTGGAAAGCATAGGGTTGAAAATTTATAGAGTCAAGTACTGCTAAAAATGTGCTCCAAGTTCTCATCACAAGAAAAAGAATCTGTAACTATGTATGGCGACAGGTGTTAAGTAGACTTATTGTGGTGATCATTTTGCAAGATATGCAAATACCAAATTATTATACTATACACCTGAAACTGATATAATATTGTAGTCAATTACACCTCAATTTTTAAAAATGTGCTCAATACGAATATAAATCCTTAACCAGTTGTTCAGTCTTGGGGTTTAAAATTGTGACTGTCAATTAAGTTTATATTTGACATTGATCAGGTACCTTCTCTTTTCTCTATGGCAAAGTATTTCAATCACATTTGTTCCTGGGAGTAATTGAATTTTGAATAGTCTAAAAATTCCCTTACAAGCTGGTTTTTGAAACCTCTAAACATGTCTGTATATGATTTTGCTATTTTAAGATTTGGCTTTATTTCCTCATTTCTTAGGGAAATGATAACTTTATTTGCTGAAAGTAAAAATGATTTTCTCTTTGGGTCAACTCACATAGAACTAAAATTAGAAGCAGCTTGGACATCATATCTTCTATTAATATTGATATCACATTTCTCTTTGGATAGGACTTGGATTGGCTTTTATGAAAAACAAAATCCTTCTTGAGACTAATCACCTGATTCTCGATTTTTCTCTTTCTCAGTACTGGAGATAACTTTATGTTTGAATAATGAACTCCTTCTCCTGAGAACAAGAAGCCACTATATCCACCATCCAGTTGCTTCTACAAATTTTCTAGTCAGGTACTGTAATACACTCAGAAATGAGATCTGATTTTGCTGCCCACAAATACATAGTGAGTAGTGTTGCTATTTTCTTTTTATCCACTAGGTGACATAATAGATGCAGCTTTTCAATATCTGTTAAGGTATAGGTGCTTTTGTAACATGTTTTGTAATGTTTAATGCTCTCAGTTATGTTTGTTAATGGTCTTTTTAGTGCAAGTATGCTGATAGTGCAATGGTCTGAAAGGGTGTTTTCATAACCACGCCCTTCAGTGTTTATACTTTGCATCTTGGAACTTGTATGGAAACATAATGACTGATCAAGAAAATACTAATTTTTACTCTGCTTTACAATTTAACAGTGATTCAAATGAGAAAACTAATAATAAAAACTACTGATATTGATTTTAAAATGTGTTTTTAAGTGTGAATCATCTGCTTTGCCAAATTTGGTTGAACCATAAAGGCAAAAATATGAAAAGATCAGGAAATGTAACCACGGATTCTGTCAGTATTTCTTTGGGAATGGCACTTAAATCACTCTTAATCACTTGCTACCCATAAAGCCCATTCTTTAAGATCAACATAATGTTATTGTGGGAACACTTGTTGCTCTTTAATATTCCCTCTTGTTTTTTAAGTATAGCTCAATAGGGTTATAATTCAAAACAGTCTTAAGACATGTCATATTTTGAAATAACTGGAAAATGCTTGTGTCTTATCCTTACTAATTAAATAAAAGAATTCTTCCAGTAAAAAGCTAAACAAAGAAGAGGTAACACAGCATACCCCCGACACACTTTCTATATCTGATAATCCAGAATATGTCCAAGTTTAATTTTTCATGATTTTTGTATGCCAATGAAGTTGCTTCTGAGTTGCTTTTGAGTCTAAATTACCATGTAACAGAGCAGCATAAAACTACTTTTTTTGGGTGGGGGGGGTGCTTAATTTGATTTGTACATTTACTTATTTCTTATCAGAAGTTTATACTCCAGGGTTAATATCCATGAAACCACCATCTATGTATAGTGTTGCACCCTCATACTATTCTAGGGATGTTGTTTTCTATTTCTACCAATGTTCTAAACCCTGTATAATCTGTGATGTATGACCTCAATTACAAGGGTATAAGCACATTTTAATCAGACTTGTCACTGGTTTCTGGTAGTTACTAACTTTTATGGAAAGTATGAATAAGAAGTAGTTGATACAAAGCAGAATCGTAAATAATAATAATAGCTAACATTTATTAAGGCTTAACTTTGTATTAGGTCCAGTATAAATGTCTAAAAGAGTATTTTCTTTAGAAATACCCTAAGGTGTAGTTGAATGAGACTATCATACTTTTCTTATTCATTCTCATAATTTTAAATGTCATGACTGCCAGATGTATACCTCCAACCTGGAGCTCTCCCCTGAGCTCCAGATTTCTTAATTATCTCCATACTTAGATGTCCTAGATGTTTAGTAAGCATCTTAAAGCTACATATCCATAACAGAACTCTTGACCTTTCCTCCAAAGTCAGTTCTTCCCCTGATTCTCCATCCTAGTTAATGGCAACTCCATTCTTTCTATGGCCCAGCCTAATAATCATGGGGTCATCCTTGATTCTTCTGTCTCTCTTACATCCCAAATCCAAATCACCAATATATCCTATAGACTCTACCTTCAAAATCCAGCTACTCCTCACCACCTTCACTGCTACACTCTTGGTGGAATAACAGTAATGTCTTATGTTCATCTCTCATCCAGTTAATTGCAATAGCATCCTAATTGCTTGTCTTGACTCTCTCTTGTTAAAAAACATCAGGTCATTTGAAATCTATTACTCAGAATGCTCCAGTGGCTTCTCAGATTAAAAGCCAAAGTCCTTAGAATGGTCTACAAGGTTTAAAACCATCAGTTCACTCCCTCCAAACCATGCTGTTATCTCTTTCACCTCTTCATCTACTATGATCCTCCTTGATTGCTCAGTCCTGTCATGCTGAGTTTCTTACTATTCTTGGAATAAGCCAGGTACCAGTAATTCATCGCCCCCAGGTGATTCCCAGGTACTGCTCCCTCACCTTCTTCAGAATTCTGCTCTCCTAATACATTCACAGAGGGTAATTTCTTGACTATCTGAGTTTAAATTGAAACCTGATACCCTGCCTCCATTGCTGTAACCTACTTTATGCACTATCCTTGGCTATTTTCTCTCTGTGGTACATTTTAGCATCTAACATAATATGTGTTTTACCTGCTTATTTGGCTTATTATCTATCTCCTCCCATTAGAATGTAAGTGCATGAGGACCTGGATTTTTGTGTTTATTCACAACTGCTGGAACAGTGCCCACACATTATAGACTCAATAAATCTTCAATGACTGGCTGAATTGATGAGTAATTTTACAGTGGGTAAGCTAAGGCTAAGGAAGATGAAATTATCTTGTTTATTTGTTTTCTTGTAATCTGACTATCTCTTACCCCCATGAGAATGAAGCTGGGTAAAAGGAGGACTCTTCTTGTATGTTCTCTGCTACATACCCAGAATGTAGAGTACACCTGGTACATACCAGTGGAATGAACGACACATTTTTCTTTGTCAGTGATGAGACTCAAAGACCGCAACAACCATTTTCAAATCTTTGAAATAATTTTCACATAACTGATGTCAATTTTAAGAGAAGATATTTATTGGCCTGTGTTCCAGTTGGAGATTGGAGCGTGTTGAAGGCAATTTAGGCATTCTATCCAGTTGTTTCCAGAACGTTGAAGCCTTGGGCAAGTTTGAAAACTAAAAAGACTTAAAACCTTCTTCAATCTTACCTGCCTGTCATTCTGTAGGAAGAGATACATGCAGAGCAGACAGATATCAATGTCCAAGGATTGTTCTCTTATGACAGATGAGTGCATGTGGTGACAAATATGAGAGTATTCATGATGATGGGGGTCAATTACAGTAGGAATGGAGAAAAGGGGGCCATTTAAGGACAAGGGGGCCATTTAAGGCCTAATTTACTTTTCAAATTTGCTAGGAGCACTCTTAAATGAAATTGTCTTTTTTCCTTGATGGGAGTGAGGAATTTACATGGAGATCAGAGAAAGGGGACATTAGTCTCATTTGGTGGTGGTGGTGCGTGTGTGTGTGTGTGTGTGTGTGTGTGTGTGTGTGTGTGTGTGTGTATATCTTTAAGAAAACTTTAACACTGTGCTAATGTGTCTTATTGATGATTTATATTTTTCATGTTTTTCATTCATAATAAAGTTTCCTCACTCATTTCTTTGACATATATTTTATTTCATGTTGACATATATCTAAATGGTAAACAAAAAAACAAAACTTGGAATACATTTTGGTTTTTCTGTAAAATAAAGAAAATTGATGTAGGTCCAAAGCTTGAAATGGAGAAATAAAGCTTTAATATTTGGAGGAATTTAATGTCTTTTAATATATTTAATACTTTTATAAACAATGAATTATAACTAAAAATCAGTGATTTAGAATTGTGCCTTAATTAACAGAATGTATTTTCAGAAATTTTTTAACTTTGTTTTCCTTTTGATTGTCTAGATTAATTTTATTATATCCAAACTTCTCTACCATTCTCACATTACGAGACTAGTCAGGAAAAAATGATATACTAAAACAATGGTAAATATAAAACTGATAATGCAAGGAATTATGTCTCATTTCTCAATTCTACAAGACTCCATCAGACATTGCTCTAAGATAGATATGTAGGTTAAAAAAATCTGTATTTATTGTGATTATTATAACTACTCTGTATAGTATATATTTATTTTAAAATTTATATATATATAATATGCGTATACTATATAAAGAGAGAGAGATAACATGTTTACGTGTTTTATCATCTTGGTAACAAGTACCTCAGAAGCAAATAGTTAAGCAACTAATTGGAATTATAGTTTGAAATCTTATTAAGTTCATAAAAACTTGGATGAACAGAAAAAATAACAAATTCAGATTTGATAATGTATTTTTTTTAATGATAGAAGAACTAAATTTCACACTACCTAAATTTCAAAGTTAACTGTTGAAATAAAATGTACCAAAACATTTAGGTGTACCTTATTTTTTGTGGGAGTGTATAAATTTTTTAAAGATGAAGTTTAAAAATTCAAGTGAATATTGATTTGTGTAATATTTTTATAGTAACTTCTTATGAAAGTGGAAATATTGTTAATGCTTTACATTATAATTATTTCAAATGTATTTTGATTACACTTTGCTGGTGGCCTTTAAGAATTATTTTTTCCCTGGCTTCACCTCAAGTGAAATGTAATTTTTATCAATGCAGTAAAGCATTTTCAAAGCAATTAAGTTGCATTAATCCGTTTACAATTTTGTAGCTGCTAGAGAAATCTTATTTGAGCAGAATGTCAGCCAATTCACAGCAATATTCATAATTTTCTTGGGACATGCGTTATTGATATGGGCTTACCTAAAGTGAATGTATGTTGTCTTGTGATAGCTGGGTAGTATCTCCACTGGCACCCGTGTTTACTAAGTAAGCTGTTATTTGAAATAACATTTCCTTGTTATCTCAGGATAACACTGTAAATTATATGTATTATTCAGAATACTAAACAAATATTTTCAGGAGCTCATCAAGCACCTGACTTACAGCTCTGAAATTGTCCCAATGTTACTCTGAGAACAAATCCTATTTGTGTATATATTATGAAATTAGACTACACCAAGCCCAGAAGGCAGATACAATCATTCTTTGAACTGTACAATAAATCCTGATGCTCTGGAAAGGTTGAAAGCCTATTTGCATTTGGCAGAGGTAATGAAGTGCATCTTAATAGACTTAAATATGCAGCTTTAATAAGTGCCAACCAAATATAACCATTTCCTGGGTGTTATCAAGTGGGCTCCTAACATTAAGCTTTGTTTCTTTAGTTAGTTCTTGATATTTTCTTATTTGCACAGCAACAAATGTGAAGCATTAGACATGTGGATGAATTGAGCTTCAAAATTATTATCCTGTGGAAATAAACAAGAATCACTTGTTTAGTCAGCAAATATATGCCTAATAAAACAACTTACGCTAAGCCTTTCAGAAGATCTGCTGTTAGCTCAATAAGTGAAAATACCCCCTTTCCCAAGACTCTGTAATCTCAGGAACAAAAAATGAAGTGGAATCTGTGTTCCAAGGGGTTTGCGTGATTACCTATAATTATGGAAAGTTCCTCTTGCCGTAACAACTCTATCTATGGATCGACATCTGTGCTTGAAAAGTTTTTCTTTTAACAGAAGTTAACATTGGGAAATATGTATTTTCTTCCTTTCAATTTTTCTGGAACTTCAGATGAAACTACTGCTTAGAAAATACTCCCTTACGCCACGTCAGACTAAGGGCAATTTGGGAATTAGTGTTGTGGCCTCACTCATCCTATTCCAGCTGGAAACTTTTATCCAAACAAAAAGAGATTCTGCCCCCACCCTACAAATGGAGCTAGTAGAAGGTGTAACTTAGAAGCTTGTGTGCCTATTTGTTCTAAATATTGCTTGAGAAGCCTAAACACAATGGCATAAATAAAAATAAACGTCCTTCAGAATAACAAGAACATCATGTTCATCACACCTGGATTCATTCTCATCACAGCTGATGTGTAGAGGAATGATTAGAAATCATATAGACACTGATGAGGAGTGAGAGGAAGTTATTTAAAATTCTGCTGCACCTTGTGCTCAAAATATCTCCATCAGCTTACAGTCACTCTTATAAACAATTTAGAAAACCATGTCTTTTTTTTTATCCTGAAAAAGCATAATTTTATGAATATTTTAGATACATTTAGCCATATTGAAATTTTTTTTAAAATGCAAGCATAGGGCTTCCCTGGTGGCGCAGTGGTTGAGAGTCCGCCTGCCGATTTAGGGGACACGGGTTCGTGCCCCGGTCCGGGAAGATCCCACATGACGCGGAGCGGCTAGGCCCGTGAGCCATGGCCTCTGAGCCTGCGCATCCGGAGCCTGTGCTCCGCAACGGGAGAGGCCACAACAGTGAGAGGCCCGCGTACTGCAAAAAAAAAAAAAAAAAATGCAAGCATAACATTTCCTTCTCCATTTCATAACAGGTGTAACCGAAAAAAAAATCAAAGAAAAACAAAAGGTCAACAAATATTTCCTAGAAAGTGTAGCTTTTCCTTAAAAGGACAACTCTCATGTTGGTCCATGGTTTGTTTTAGAGCACTGTACTAATAATTAGGACATAACTCTGTTTTTAATAGTATAGCTAGATTGTATATCTCATATTCCACATGTATAAAACCAAAACTCAGCACAAGGAAACACCTTGTAAATACCTCTAAACTCAACCTTAATTGAAGATGGATCAATACTGTCATCAGTTTGAAGGTAAAATATGAAACACAATTATGTAGCAGGTAGGAAGGTACATACAGTCTCATTACCTGGTTAACTCTCATCTCTTAGATATAGTCAAGAATAGTTTTCACCCAGGCACCAAGATCATGACTTGACTTCACACAAGTTCAAACATTTCCATTTTAAAAACAACCTAAATTTGAATTACTTTAGAATACTATTGGTCAATAAATAATAACAAATTATGAATGAATGAGAGAATAATCTCAATAGTTAAACAGTACAGGTTTGCATATAATTTATCCCTGTTAAGTAACTGATACTTGTTTGACACCTATTTAATCACTATTCCTTTCATGATTAATAGATAAACTCTTTGAGCTACAGGTTCTGAAGAAGAAACATTTTTTCTATTTTCATTCTCTTAGTATTCAGGCAGGCCATCCCCTCCTGCTAGTAGAAATGTGTCTGATGGTTGTAATGTGTGCTATGAAACATTTTCTTCAGCACAATGTTGGATTTCATCACAATCTTTCTGTATTCCCTTAAGTCTCTATTCCTTTTTTTTTTTTTTTTTAATAAAAAGGCCTCGGGCTTCCCTGGTGGTGCAGTGGTTGAGAGTCTGCCTGCCGATGCAGGGGACGCGGGTTCGTGCCCCGGTCCGGGAAGATCCCACATGCCGCGGAGCGGCTGGGCCCGTGAGCCATGGCCGCTGAGCCTGCGCGTCCGGAGCCTGTGTTC
>NC_041214.2:126774389-126782442 GCF_002837175.3 Physeter macrocephalus
CCTGCGCGTCCGGAGCCTGTGTTCCGCAACGGGAGAGGCCACAACAGTGAGAGGCCCGCGTACCGCAAAAAAAAAAAAAAAGGCCTAACTGGGCTGGTGACGTTGCTACTACATTGCTCTTTTCACCATCCTGTTTCTGACTTTTCCATTAGTACAGATATTCCTTCTGCAACATTGCCTAGTAAGAGGCATGCTGCTCTGTCTCACCCAGATACTGTAATTTGTCTTTTTGTCTGTTGACCTTTGTATTTTGAACACTGGAATAATATATCCTGACTTCAGTTTCTCTGTTATATACTGACTTCTAAGTTACTCCATGACCAGTGTTTCCATCTGCATAAACATAGTTCCCATATATCTCCTCTTGAGATGTATGGTTACAGGGTCAATGGCTTTATTATTTTTCTAGTCTTAAAGACCATTTTATGTAGGATCTTTCACTAATCCCACTGATCAGTTTGGCTCAGGAAAAACTGCATCATGTTGGCCACAGGCTTTCCTTTTCTCTTTAAAAGGTCCCTTTAAGCACTTCTAAGTAATAGAAGTTAGAATTTCTCAAAGTGCATTCCAAAGATTACTCATATTAATGCCATAATAATCCGATGACAATATAGGTCATATTAACTGACATTACTAGACAACTTTTTCTGTGGTTAAACAATTTTTTGAAATGCTACATTAAAACAAGTTAAGCAGGACTTTTTATCATAGAATTTCTCATTCTTAAGTCCTTTGTGAATATCTAAAAACTTTTCCATGAAAAGCGTCATGTATTTTGTAAACCAGGCTTTGAGAAATGCTTGTGTAACTTTTTTTATTTTTATTTATGCTGTCTATTCCCAGGAGTGGCACAGAGAGGGCTTATATATAGCTTGTTTCATCCAGCCTGTTCTTCTGTCCCTAGATTGAAGGAAACATTCTGACAATGAGACATGAAAGAAAATTAATCACACTACGTGTAAACATTACATTCTGGTTTTTTTTTTTTTTTTTTTTTTTTGTGGTATGCGGGCCTCCCCTTGCTGTGGTCTCTACCGTTGCGGAGCACAGGCTCCAGACGTGCAGGCTCAGCGGCCATGGCTCACGGGCCCAGCCGCTCCGCGGCATGTGGGATCTTCCCAGACCGGGGCGTGAACTCGGTTCCCCTGCATCGGCAGGCGGACGCGCAACCACTGCGCCACCAGGGAAGCCCCTACATTCTGTTTTGAAGCTTAATCTCATGCCATCCTTCACCAGCAACCACACATTAATTCATATCCTATCCTTTTTAATCAGTTCCTTATATTGTGTGGACGTGTTCTTTCCAAACAGACCATATGTATCTTTGAGAAGTACCTGCACTATACCTCCTTTACATAACCATCCTGCAGCATTTCAACAAGTGCAAAATAAATAAATGAAATAGAGATCCCCACCCCCAAAACGAAGATCAATGAAACTAAGACCTGGTTTTTGGAAAAAATAAACACTATTGACAAAACTTTAGCTAAGTAAGAAAAAAGGAAAAAAACGACTGAAATAAAATCAGAAATGAAAGAGCAAACATTACAAATGAAACCACAGAAATACAAAGGATCAAAAGGGACTACTATGAAAAATTTTATGCCAACAAATTGGATAACCTAGAAGAAATTGATACATTCTGAAAAACATACAACTTACCAAGACTGAATCATGAAGAAATAGTAAATCTATACAGACTAATGAGTAGGGAGATCGAATCATTTATCAAAAACTTCTCAACAAAGAAAAACCCAGGACCAGATGGTTTCTAGGTTAAATTCTACCAAATGTTTGAAGAAGAGTTAACACCAATCCTTCTCAAACTCCTCCAAAGAATTGAAGAGGAAGGAACACTCCTAGACTCATTTTATGAGTCCAGCATTATCCTGTTACCAAAGTCAGATAAGGATACTACCAGAAAAGTAAATTACAGACCAATATCCCTGATGAATATAGATGTAAAATTTTTCAACATAATATTAGCAAACCGAATTCAGCAGCACATTCAAAAGATCATAACCCATGATCAAGTGGGATTTATTTCTGGGATGCAAAAATGGTTTAATATATGCAAATCAATAAATATGATATGGAGTGAGGTCACCAAAATGGAGACTCATGAGACCACAGACTCCGTCCCCACACAAAGATCAATAATTAGACAGCTATGTAAAAACAAAAGTAGCTCTGGGACAGCTTAGGAGTCCATTTAAGAAACTTCAGCAACACGGTGGAACAAAAAAACCTGAGAATAACTGCACAAAATGGTAAGGAAAAACATCTTTATTTTGCCTGTATCATTCCATTTCCCTGGCTGGCACTGCACAGCACCAAGAAGGAACTTCTTTGCTGGAAAGAGTTCTCCTCTCTGAAAATGGGAGTGGGTGGTAAGCAAACAACTTCCCAGCCTTTCAGGGCAGTGCATGAAGGTCCCTCTTCAGTTTCACCATTCCCAGATACCAGCAAAGCTGAGACATATAGAGATGGCTTGGAACAAGGAAGAAGGCAGGGGCTACCAGTATCATCCACACAGTAGGAGTGGACTGCTGTGTGAGTACAAACTGCCGGCCTAGATCCCCACAGCTGAGACCCGCAGCTGTGCATGCACTTGGGGCTAGCCTATCCAGCTGTGCACCTGCATTATTTACAGTAGCCAAAACATGGAAACAACCTAAGTGTTCATCGACAGATGAACAGATAAAGAAAATGGTGTGTGTGTGTGTGTGTGTGTGTGTGTGTGTGTTTGTATATATGTGTGTTATATAGTGGAATATTGTTCAACCATTAAAAAGAATAAAGTCTGTCATTTGCAAGAACATGTTTGGATCTTGCGGATATTATGCTAAGTGAAAAAAGTCAGACAGAGAGAGACAAATAATGTATAATCTTATATATGGAATTTTAAAAAGCTGAATTCATAGAAACAGAATCAAATGGTGATTGCCAGGGGCTGGGGGAAAATGGGAAGATGTTGTGTATTGGGTACAGACTTTCAGTTATAAGATGAATAAGTCCTGGGGATCTACTGTACAGTATGGTGAATATAGTTAACAATAATTTATTATGTACTTGAAAGCTGCTAAGAGAATAGATCTTAAGTGTTCTCACCACACATATAAACAGACACACACACACAGAGGCAATTATGTGAGGTGATGGAGATGTGTCAAGTCCTCACTTGGTGTCCCTTAAATTTATATCATGTTATATGTCAATTATATCTCAATGAAGCTGGAAAACAAAGGAAAGAATCCTATAATGGAATGCCCTAATTTCAGAATTGTTGTCGTCCAAATCCTTTTCAACATTTTACCAGAAAGATTATTTGGAAATGCAAATATCCTTGTTTAAAATCCTTTGATGTTTCCTCAGTGGTCTGTGGGAAAAGTATACGTTTCCAAGCATAACCTTCAAGATACTATATGACACAGAACCAGCCTGACTCCCTAAACCTTCTTCTGTTGCTACATCTTCATGCTCGTTCTTCAAAAAAACTCAGTCTCTGAAATGTATCATTCTCTCTCCCTCTGTCTAGAAGCAGCTCCATCTGCCGGGAAAGGCTTCCTCATACCTATCCCTTTGTCTAGGCTACCTCCTCCATGTTTTCCAATATGCAATTCATGTTTTACCTTCTCTGGAATGCCTTTCTTTTTTTTTTTTTAATTAAATGATGGAGTCTTTAAATTCTATAGTGCTTTACAATTTTCAGAAGTTTCACACGCATAATTTCACATAATCCCATAGTGACCCTTTTTCCCTCCCACCCTTATATTGCCCCTCCCCCCTTCCCACTCCTACTGCTTACTAGTTTGTTCTCTATATCTGTGAATCTGCTTCTTTTTGTTTTTGGAATGCCTTTCTTTTGACATCACATATACCATATGCTGTATTAAACAAGTGAACTGAAACCTCTGTCTCTTAGTTTCCTTACACACAAAATGGGAATGACAGTAATGAGGATAAATTAATGAATTGGTAATTTTAAGGCATGTGGCTTGAGTAGGGAACAGTACTTCTTTTTAGTCAGATTTTCACATACTGAAAACAGTAATAAACTTCCTCTGGACATTCAATTAAAAAAAAAACAGCTTTGCTAGTTTAATGAGAAGATCAACACCTAGGCAAAGGTTAAAAGTTAGTTCAAATCATTTTTGGAATATCATGTTATTTACTCCATTTAAGTTTGCCCCAAATCTGACAGAACCAAGGATATAATTGACATGTTTCTTTGGGGACTAGTTACCTTTTGCTAATGAAATTATTCTGAATTTGCATTTTTTCTCTTTCTTTTCTAATTTCATAAATTGCCCATCATAATGTAATTACTTAGTTTTCTCAGATCAGGGTTTATCCTGTTATTGTATTTACCATTCTGTTATTTTGTAGATCATATTTCTTGAGTCTCACACTACTAGGACAGTCTCATGATTTCTCTTCTTTGTATATAAAAAACAGTGGATCATAACTGTTCAATTTGAGGTCCTGGATATTGCAAAAGGAATATCTTCTTTTTACTTTTCTGAAAAGAACTGTTGTAATTTTTAAATTTTCTCTAATTGTTTGAGAATAGTGAACCCTACAGGCATTCTCATTGTTTACATAGTCTTTACCGTAACTATCTTGAGTCAGTACATTTGCACAGGTGAGATACAGGTCTCCAATTTCAGGTTAAGGGATTTCACCTTGCTAGAAACTCACTGATTCACTTATGAAATACTGCAGTATCCGCCCCCCTGAGGTGACTTTATCCAAGAGAGGGTGAGATCTGACTTTGCTTCTCTTAGAAAAGTTGACATTATACACAAGTTATTTCATTCTTTTCTTCTTAACCCTATTTTACTACTTTCTCTTAATTCTTTTCCTTTTCATAAAGATTGAATCCTGCATCTAATTCACTCATACTCAGAGTTATGTCTCAATTAGTATGTGCTTCTACTCATTTGTCTCTAATAAATCAGTGAAATTTTATGGTTCCTCTAGCAAACATGAAATCAATAGAATTAGATTAAAATGTCCTAAGGAAAGACTGGTTTTGGCTTCTCCCAGCTACTGTAAGCTGGGCCCAGGTCTTCTTCAAGTGTGTTCAATTGGGGAATTAAGGATAAAGGAGCAGCAGCTACTCAGGGAACAATTTTTTGTGGCAATGTGAGAAGTACAAGAGAGCAAATCCAACTCCAAGAAAATATTGAAACCTCTCCTGTGTTAAACAGGGACAATTTTTGGGCTCAGAACCCATTGCCTGAAATGCTGGCCAAGTCCCTAGGAGAAGAAAGACCCTATAACACATCCGGGTGGCTGACAGGGTCTTGGGGATCTGGCCAGTTGTCAGGCCTGAGCCTCTGAGGTGGGAGAACCGAGTTCAGGACATTGGACCACGAGAGACCTCCTGGCTCCACGTAATATCAACCGGTGAGAGCTCTCCCAGAGATCTCCATCTCAATGCTAAGACCCAGCTCCACTCAACGGCCGGCAAGCTCCACTGCTGCATGTCCCATGCCAATCAACTAGCAAGACAGGGACACAACCATACCCATTAGCAGAGAGGCTGCTAAAATCATAATAAGTTCACAGACACACCAAAACACACCACTGGACATGGCCCTGCCCAGCCTGACTCCCTAAACCTTCTTCTGTTGCTACATCTTCATGCTCGTTCTTCAAAAAA
This sequence comes from Physeter macrocephalus, assembly GCF_002837175.3. Taxonomy (NCBI): domain Eukaryota; kingdom Metazoa; phylum Chordata; class Mammalia; order Artiodactyla; family Physeteridae; genus Physeter; species Physeter macrocephalus. The sequence continues at coordinate 126,780,058 of NC_041214.2, forward strand.
ACTCAGTCTCTGAAATGTATCATTCTCTCTCCCTCTGTCTAGAAGCAGCTCCATCTGCCGGGAAAGGCTTCCTCATACCTATCCCTTTGTCTAGGCTACCTCCTCCATGTTTTCCAATATGCAATTCATGTTTTACCTTCTCTGGAATGCCTTTCTTTTTTTTTTTTTAATTAAATGATGGAGTCTTTAAATTCTATAGTGCTTTACAATTTTCAGAAGTTTCACACGCATAATTTCACATAATCCCATAGTGACCCTTTTTCCCTCCCACCCTTATATTGCCCCTCCCCCCTTCCCACTCCTACTGCTTACTAGTTTGTTCTCTATATCTGTGAATCTGCTTCTTTTTGTTTTTGGAATGCCTTTCTTTTGACATCACATATACCATATGCTGTATTAAACAAGTGAACTGAAACCTCTGTCTCTTAGTTTCCTTACACACAAAATGGGAATGACAGTAATGAGGATAAATTAATGAATTGGTAATTTTAAGGCATGTGGCTTGAGTAGGGAACAGTACTTCTTTTTAGTCAGATTTTCACATACTGAAAACAGTAATAAACTTCCTCTGGACATTCAATTAAAAAAAAAACAGCTTTGCTAGTTTAATGAGAAGATCAACACCTAGGCAAAGGTTAAAAGTTAGTTCAAATCATTTTTGGAATATCATGTTATTTACTCCATTTAAGTTTGCCCCAAATCTGACAGAACCAAGGATATAATTGACATGTTTCTTTGGGGACTAGTTACCTTTTGCTAATGAAATTATTCTGAATTTGCATTTTTTCTCTTTCTTTTCTAATTTCATAAATTGCCCATCATAATGTAATTACTTAGTTTTCTCAGATCAGGGTTTATCCTGTTATTGTATTTACCATTCTGTTATTTTGTAGATCATATTTCTTGAGTCTCACACTACTAGGACAGTCTCATGATTTCTCTTCTTTGTATATAAAAAACAGTGGATCATAACTGTTCAATTTGAGGTCCTGGATATTGCAAAAGGAATATCTTCTTTTTACTTTTCTGAAAAGAACTGTTGTAATTTTTAAATTTTCTCTAATTGTTTGAGAATAGTGAACCCTACAGGCATTCTCATTGTTTACATAGTCTTTACCGTAACTATCTTGAGTCAGTACATTTGCACAGGTGAGATACAGGTCTCCAATTTCAGGTTAAGGGATTTCACCTTGCTAGAAACTCACTGATTCACTTATGAAATACTGCAATATCCGCCCCACCCTGAGGTGACTTTATCCAAGAGAGGGTGAGATCTGACTTTGCTTCTCTTAGAAAAGTTGACATTATACACAAGTTATTTCATTCTTTTCTTCTTAACCCTATTTTACTACTTTCTCTTAATTCTTTTCCTTTTCATAAAGATTGAATCCTGCATCTAATTCACTCATACTCAGAGTTATGTCTCAATTAGTATGTGCTTCTACTCATTTGTCTCTAATAAATCAGTGAAATTTTATGGTTCCTCTAGCAAACATGAAATCAATAGAATTAGATTAAAATGTCCTAAGGAAAGACTGGTTTTGGCTTCTCCCAGCTACTGTAAGCTGGGCCCAGGTCTTCTTCAAGTGTGTTCAATTGGGGAATTAAGGATAAAGGAGCAGCAGCTACTCAGGGAACAATTTTTTGTGGCAATGTGAGAAGTACAAGAGAGCAAATCCAACTCCAAGAAAATATTGAAACCTCTCCTGTGTTAAACAGGGACAATTTTTGGGCTCAGAACCCATTGCCTGAAATGCTGGCCAAGTCCCTAGGAGAAGAAAGACCCTATAACACATCCGGGTGGCTGACAGGGTCTTGGGGATCTGGCCAGTTGTCAGGCCTGAGCCTCTGAGGTGGGAGAACCGAGTTCAGGACATTGGACCACGAGAGACCTCCTGGCTCCACGTAATATCAACCGGTGAGAGCTCTCCCAGAGATCTCCATCTCAATGCTAAGACCCAGCTCCACTCAACGGCCGGCAAGCTCCACTGCTGCATGTCCCATGCCAATCAACTAGCAAGACAGGGACACAACCATACCCATTAGCAGAGAGGCTGCTAAAATCATAATAAGTTCACAGACACACCAAAACACACCACTGGACATGGCCCTGCCAACCAAGAAGACAAGATCCAGTCCCACCCACCAGAACAGAGGCACCAGTCCCCTCCACCAGGAAGCCTACACAAGCCACTGAACCAATCTCACCCACTGGGGGCAGACACCAAAAATAATGGGAACTACGAACCTGCAGCCTGTGAAAAGGAGACCCCAAACACAGTAAGTGAAACAAAATGAGAAGACAGAAATACGCAGCAGATGAAGGAGCAAGGTAAAAACCTACCAGACCAAACAAATGAAGAGGAAATAAGTAGTCTGCCTGAA
>NC_041214.2:126782452-126783873 GCF_002837175.3 Physeter macrocephalus
GAAAAGAATTGAGGACAGTCTCAGACACCTCTGGGACAACATTAAATGCACCAACATTCGAATTATAGGGGCCCCAGAAGAAGAAGAGAAAAAGAAAGCATCTGAGAAAATATTTGAAAATTTAAAGTTGAAAACTTCCTTAACATGGGAAAAGAAATAGTCAATCAAGTCCAGGAAGCTCACAGAGTCCCATACAGGATAAATCCAAGGAGAAACATGCCAAGGCACATATTAATCAAACTATCAAAAATTAAATACAAATAAAAAATATTAAAAGCAGCAAGGGAAAAGCAACAAATAACGTACAAGGGAGCCCCCATAAGGTTAACAGCTGATCTTTCAGCAGAAACTCTGAAAGCCAGAAGGACATATTTAAAATGATGAAAGGGAAAAACCTACGACCAAGATTACTCTAACTACGAAGGATCTCATTCAGATTTGACGGAGAAATTAAAATCTTTATGGCCAAGCAAAATTTAACAAAATTCAGCACCACCAAACCAGCTTTACAACAAATGCTACAGGAACTTCTCTCGGCAGGAGACACAAGAGAAGGAAAAGACCTACGAAAACAAAGCCAAAACAATTTAGAAAATTGTAATAGGAACATACATATCGGTGATTACCTTAAATGTAAATGGATAAAATGCTCCAACCAAAAGACATAGACTCGCTGAATGGATACAAAAATAAGACCCATATATATGCTGTCTACAACAGACCCACTTCAGACCTAGGGACACATACAGACTGAAAGTGAGGGGTTGGAAAAAGATATTCCATACAAATGGAAATCAAAAGAAAGCTGGAGTAGCAATTCTCATATCAGACAAAATAGGCTTTAAAATATAGACTATTACAAGAGACAAAGAAGGACACTACATAATGATCAAGGGATCAATCCAAAAGAAGATATAACAATTGTAAATATTTATGCACCCAAAATAGGAACACCTCAGTACATAAGGCAAATGCCAGCAGCCATAAAAGGGGGTATCGACAGTAACACAGTCATAGTAGGGGACCTTAACACCCCACTTTCACCAATGGAAAGATCATCCAAAATGGAAATAAGGAAGCACAAGCTTTAAATGACACATTAAACAAGTTGGACTTAATTGATTTTTTTAGGACTTTCTATCCAAAAACAACAGAATACACGTTCTTCTCAAGTGCTCATGGAACATTCTCTGTAAGAAATGGACAAATTCTTAGAAAAACACAACCTTCTGAGACCGAACCAGGGAGAAATAGAAAATATAAACAGAATAATCACAAGTAGTGAAATTGTAACTGTGAAAATCTTACAACAAACAAAAGCCCAGGACCAGATGGCTTCACAGGTGAATTGACTACAATGTTATGAGACTAGATATCAATTACAGGAAAAAAACTAAAAAATACAAACACATGGAGGCTAA
>NC_041214.2:126784139-126815899 GCF_002837175.3 Physeter macrocephalus
TAACCAGACTCATCAAGAAAAAAAGGGAGAAGACTCAAATCAACAGAATTAGAAATGAAAAAGGAGAAGGAACAACTGACACTGCAGAAATACAGAGTATCATGAGAGATTACTACAAGCAACTCTATGGCAATAAAATGGACAACCTGTAAGAAATGGACAAATTCTTAGAAAAACACAACCTTCTGAGACCGAACCAGGGAGAAATAGAAAATATAAACAGAATAATCACAAGTACTGAAATTGTAACTGTGAAAATCTTACAACAAACAAAAGCCCAGGACCAGATGGCTTCACAGGTGAATTCTATCAAACATTTAGAGAAGAGCTAATAACTATCCTTCTCAAACTCTTCCAAAATATCGCAGAGGGAGGAACACTCCCAAACTCATTCTGTGAGGCTACCATCACCATGATACCAAAACCAGACAAAGATGTCACAAAAAAAGAAAACTACAGGCCAATATCACTGATGAACATAGATGTAAAAATCCTCAGCAAAATACTAGAAAACAGAATCCAACAGCACATTAAAAGGTTCATACACCATGATCAAGTGGCGTTTATCCAGGAATGCAAAAATTCTTAAATATATGCAAATCAATCAATGTGATACACCATAGTAACAAATTGAAGGATAAAAACCATATGATAATCTCAATAGACGCAGAAAAAGCTTTCAACAAAATTCAACACCCGTTTATGATAAAAACCTTCCAGAAAGTAGGCATAGAGGGAACTTGCCTCAACATAATACAGGACATATATGACAAACCCACAGCCAACATCGTTCTCAGTTGTGAAAAACTGAAAGCATTTCCTCTAAGATCAGGAACAAGACAAGGTTGCCTACTCTCACTGCTGTTATTCAACATAGTTTTGGAAGTTTTAGCCACAGCAATCAGAGAAGAAAAAGATATCAAAGGAATCCAAATCGGAAAAGAAGAAGTAAAGCTGTCACTGTTTGCAGATGACATGATACTATACATAGAGAATCCTGAAGATGCTACCAGAAAACTAAAGATGCTACAAGAAAGCTATCAGCTAATCAATGAATTTGGTAGAGTAGCAGGAAACAAAATTAATGCACAGAAATGTCTTGCATTCTTATACACTAATGATGAAATATCTGAAAGAGAAATTGAGGAAGCACTCTCATTTACCATTGCAACAAAAAGAATAAAATACCTAGGAATAAACCTACCTAAGGAGACAAAAGACCTGTATGGAGAAAACTATAAAACACTGATGAAAGAAATTAAGGACGATACAAACAGATGGAGAGATATACCATGTTCTTGGATTGGATGAATCAACATTGTGAAAATGACTATACTATCCAAAGCAATCTATAGATTCAATGCAATCCCTATGCAACTACCAATGGCATTTTTCACAGAAATAGAACAAAAAGTTGCACAATTTGTATGGAGACACAAAAGACCCCGAATAGCCAAAGCAATCTTGAGGAAGAAAAATGGAACTGCAGGAATCAGGCTCCATGACTTCAGACTTCAAAAACAGAAATATAGATCAATGGAACAGGATAGAAAGCCCAGAGATAAACCCACACACATATGGTCACCTTATTTATGATAAAGGAGGCAAGAATATACAATGGAGAAAAGACAGCCTCTTCCATAAGTGGTGCTGGGAAAACTGGACAGCTACTTTTAAAAGAATGAAGTTAGAACACTCCCTAACACCATACACAAAAATAAACTCAAAATGGATTAAAAACCTAAATGTAAGGCCAGACACTATAAAACTCTTAGAGGAAACATAGGCAGAACACTCTATGACATAAATCACAGCAAGATCCTTTTTGACCCACCTCCTAGAGAAATGGAAATAAAAACAAAAATAAACAAATGGGGCCTAATGAAACTTAATAGTTTTTGCACAGCAAAGGAAGCCATAAACAAGGTGAAAAGACAACCCTCAGAATGGGAGAAAATATTTGCAAATCAAACAACAGACAAAGGATTAAACTCCAAAATATAGAAGCAGCACATGCAGCTCAATATCAAAGAAACAAACAACCCAATCCCCAAATGGGCAGAAGACCTTAATAGACATTTCTCCAAAAAAGATATACAGATTGCCAAGAAACAGGTGAGAGGATGCTCAATATATTAATCATTAGAGAAATGCAAATCACAACTACAATGAGGTATCTCCTCACACTAGTCAGAATGGCCATCATCAAAAAATGTACAAACAATAAATGCTGGAGACGATGTGGAAAAAAGGGAATCCTCTTGCCCTGTTGGTGGGAATGTAAATTGATACAGCCACTATGGAGAACAGTATGGAGGTTCCTTAAAAAACTAAAAATAGAACTACCATATGACCCAGCAATACCACTACTGGGCATATACCCTGAGAAAACCATAATTCAAAAAGAGTCATGTACCACAATGGTCATTGCAGTAGTAGTTGCAATAGCCAGGACATGGGAGCAACCTAAAGTGTCCATCGACAGATGAATGAATAAAGAAGATGTGGCACATATATGCAATAGAATATTACTCAGCCATAAAAAGAAATGAATTGAGTTGTTTGTAGTGAGGTGGATGGACCTAGAGTGTGTCATTCAGAGTGAAGTAAATCAGAAAGAGAAAAGCAAATACCATATGCTAACACATCGTATATATGGAATGTAAAAAAAAAAAAAAAAAAGATTCTGATTAACCTAGGGGCAGGACAGGAATAAAGATGCCGACGTAGAGAATGGATGGACTTGAGGACGAGGACACGGGAAGGGGGAAAGGTAAGCTGGGACATATGAGAGAGTGGCATGGACATATATACACTACCAAATGTAAAATAGATAGCTAGTGGGAAACAGCCACATAGCACAGGGAGATCAGCTCGGTGCTTTGTGACCACCTAGAGGGGTGGGATAGGGAGGGTGGGAGGGAGATGCAAGAGGGAGGGGATATGGGGATATATGTATATGTACAGCTGATTCACTTTGTTATACAGCAGAAACTAACACACCATTGTAAAGCAATTATACTCCAATAAAGATGTTAAAAATAATAAAACGTCCTAAGGAGTTCAGAGATTTTCCCATACTATTTTCCAGAAAATACTATTGAAACACAGTGTAGTTGGGGTTTCAAAGTCAAATTTAAGAAATGGTTTCTTATTGTTAACATCCCACTGTCTTCTGGTAACACATTTGAAAATCATCTTAGCAACTTCAAATAGATTTTAGCTGACATAGGGTCTCTATAGAGGGGTTTTAGAGACCAAAGACCAACTGTAGAGGAGCATGTGGGAGACAGCCCCTTCATCTTTGTTTCCCTGAAGCAGCAATTCCCATATATTCATGTGTATGTATGTATGTATATGCATGTGTGTGCACGCTTTTGTGCATGTATGTGTTTATTTTTTGTCATGTTTTGTTTCCTGAAAGGTTACATGTATACAATCATTTAACACCACTGATGCAGTTACCAATGAAGAAATCTGTTAATTTGTGGTGGGGTGTGGTATAGCTGTAGGTCTCTTCTCTCCTAGCCCAGTGTGCTTTCAGCCACATGTGCTGTCTCTGATACCATTATCCTTAGCAAGAAGGGCTAACTTATTTTTTGTGATATTATAATTATCCTGGGAGGTTCTCTGCACTGGGGAGGCTGGTGTCTTTTCTTTGACAATATGTCGAGTGATGTTTAACAAAAAGAAGTGTTATCAAGAACAAAAAGGCAAGGACATGTTAAATCACCAGTTGTCAAAATCTGTATGCACACAATGTGTCCCAAGGACATTGTCCCATATTGTTATCTGGAAACTTTTGACACATATATCAACTCTGGGTTGATGTACCTGCTCTATTGACATCCCTGCATCTCTCTAGACTGCATAAGGATGCTTTAGGCCCACAGATTGCGTGATTTCTGGTTGTGAATTTTGAATCTCAAGTGGGCTTATCTTGCCATCTTTGACTTTATGCACGGCTTATGGCTTTGCCTAGTTTCTAGGGGCATAACTGGTTTTTCCAACTTTAAATGAGGACTGTTTGGGATTTGAGGAATTTCTGCTTATGGTCCTGACAAAAATTAGGTTTCAGGCAGCCTTTTGTTTAGGTAGGTTTTACCAAAGCAAAGGAGTTCTCGTATTCTTAGGATCTTGATATCTAGTATACTCAAGGTCATGCTTATGCTTGTCACTCTACCAAAGACAGTGTCTCTGATTCATGGTTACCAGTGCAAAGCTCCAGCTAAGTTTCCATTTCCAGCTGTCTGGTTTAAAGTTATGTTACTCTGCAAATTCAGGAGTTGGCAGATTTTTCCAGTTCTCAATTTGTTCCCATTAAGCACTGGAAGCACATAGGAAAATTGCACAGTGTTACTAAGGGCATGGACTTACAGGAACAGCCTTACTCCAATACAGTTGAAAGACTGACTACTTTGAGGGCTGGTGTTGTTCTTTTCTGTTAATAGGGGCTGCATTTATATTAACCCTTGCCATCCATTTATTTCCCGAGAGTCTCTAGAATAAAACTATTTTATCACCTAAGTACTGGATTCCAAGACTAATTTGATCAGCAGGTATATTTTTCATCTCCCTTAACATTGCCGGTTTTCTTTTCTTTTCTTTTTTGTTATGGTCTTCTAAAAGACTTTGTAATCAGTTTGGATTTCTTTCAAGGGATTAGCTATGGTATCTGCACATAATTCTGCCAAAGCCTATGCCATCTTTTTGTGTTTTGAAGAGTGAACATGTGTTGTTGCAGATCAAATAATGGTAAGACTTTGTCTTATTGAGTGCAATTTATGTAATCTGTTTTAATAGATAACAGGGATTATATGGTCAAATGAACTCTTTTTGTTCTCCAACCCGCATCTTAGCCTGTTCTATAACTAAACTACATCCTAAGCAGTTAAATTTTTCCTTAGGAATTATTCTATTGAACCTACAAAATAAAACAAAACTTAAGTTTAAAATGAACAAATAGCTTTAACTCTGTATGTTGGGGGTGGAAATGGAAAGGAATGATGTTGGGTCTAGGGTTTTTATTTATGTGATGAAAAGAACATGAATATTTCCAAATCTTAAATATGTAGGCTTGGATTCCGACCAGAATAATCTTTGGGAGTCAATCAACCTCTTGGCAATTTAGGTTCTTCATCAGTAAAATGGAGTTGACAGTGCCTATATATTAGAGTTGTTTAAGTGTTTGCTGACATAGCTTCCTAGTGCCTTCGAAAGGTAAGTATTCAATAAATGCTTGCTGCCTTCTTCTTTTTCCTCAAATCTTCTCCCTCTACATGAGACATGGATTTGTTCACATTAATAGAGAATGGATCCACAGGATAATACTGCCTAGGCAAGGTGGGTTTTGTAGAAAATTGATTTAGACCTACATCAGAACTAAGAAGGCATTTGGAATGCAAAGACTTGATTCTCTGAGAATAAATATGGTTTGTTACAGTTAAGCATCATTGTTCCTAGCAGCAGGCTTCAATTTGATTTTCCAAGTCATACATTTGGCTGGATTACACGTGTTTAAATCCGTGGTTAGCCACTTTCTAGCATATGCTGTTAGACAAATAATTTATCCGTTGCCTCAGTTTCCTTATCTGCAAAGTGTCAGACAATTATAGTGCCTTTCCCAATAGGGTTATTATGAGGATAAACTGAGATGATCCTTGTAAAGCACTTAAAGCACTCAACAAAGCACCTGGATCTTTGAAAGTACTTTGGTGTTGTGTTTATTTTCCCAATAGATGAGGATTTCCTCCTGTTCTTACCACCTCCGTATCACCAGTCTAGCAGAATAAATGATGGAGTAAATAGCAGAGAAACTGTTTAAGCCAGTGCATAACCACTCCATTGGAATTGCATACTCCAGGAGACAAGTCACAATGTGAGAAGGGTTGCTAGAACTGTATTGGATGGATATTTTGGAGGATTAATTATAAATAAACAAAGAAGGAGGTGTCTTATTTATGATGTCTATATTCACACTCTACAATTTTCACCTTTTATTATTTTAGTCTAGGAGATCTATTGGTAGGAGCAGTGGTTTAAATGACTTAAGTTAACATAAATCCAAGGGACAGAGAATGTGAGGAATCATATATGATTACAAAACTGCTATCCAGAGACAAGATGATTAGAACTTGCCTAAAGATTATGTTCATTTCTCAATGATTTCGCTATGCTAATTATTAGTACACCAGGAAATGTGACTGGTAGAATGTCAAAACAGAATTTTCTTGAAGTGGCAGACCACATCTACCTTTTTGTACTATTTTCAGTATAAATATCTAAGTGATTCAATGTTTACCATTGTCTAAGCGAAAAGAAGAGGGTTATTGTCTCTCATCAACAACCATAGGTTTACAAAAGTACTGTGGGAAAGGCAATAGAAGTAAAATGTAAAATCTCATTTAACAATTATGTCCTTTAAGCATGTAGGTAAAGAGAAAATATCAATATGAAAATATAAGTAAATGGACACACGTAAAGACAGAAACATCTACTAGTACATTTTTAACTGATAACAGGGTGTATTTTGGCAGACAATATTTCAGATGTTCCTGACTGGAAGTAATGAGCCTGAGAGTACTAAAAATTTAAGTGACTTCTAAAGTTTATATAACCTTTTAGTAGCAGACCAGGTTTTAAAATTCACTCCTTGATTCCTTTAAGTCCTAGAGCTTAGTCCATTAAGCCATGCTACCTCCATTTAAAACCTACTCCCAGACCTTTTATATGCTTAGAATCCAGTGTGTGGAGTAATTAAATCCAACACAGGTGCAATCGTATATTCCTGGATAGTTGCATACATATTTGCATATGGAGCTCTACTCTTTTATCTTTCCATAAGTTTTAAGTTTACAAATGGCTAATGGTACTATATGGCTCAGGATTGCTTTCTCTGTTGTCAAAATGCTTTCTTTCATAATTATTTCCAGAGTGACTAATGTTAATTTTGCAGAATGTGTAGGCTGAACTGATATCTGTTAAATCACAGTGCTTGATAAAGGGAGGAGGTTAATAAGGCATGGATCATTACAATTGTAGACCCATCTTAATTTATACTAATGACTAACAGGACTCACAGCAAATAAGAGTCTGTGAATTGGAAAGTGAAATGACTTGATTAAAAGCAATGAATTTTATGTGTTTCGGAACTGCACAAAGAGAATAATAATTTTGATGTCATCTATCCCTGGTAGAGAAACCATCAATACAGAAAACAGAGGATTGCTTATGAATAGCTTATGTGAATGAGAGTATTTACAGATTCACAATAAATCAGGTCCTATTACAGTGAACTCTACATAAGTCTGGCTGTGGTCCTTATACTATACTTTTGATGAAATATGTAATCAGCTGGGTATTTTTGTTATATGGAAACATTTATTTAAGTAGTTTCTGTCATAATAGAATTTGACCTATAGATGAAGTAGAGTTTAGTTACTTGGGATTTAGCACATAAATATTCTTGCTAGGATTTTTCTTTCATTGAAAATATCGAGAACGGCAAGAGCCATGTGATTAAAGGGAGCCTAAGGCTTCAGAGTATTTCTGGAGAATTATCCTGCCACCACAGGCACTAAAGAAGGGCAGAGCTACTGTTTCTTAGAAACATTGAGAGCGAGGTGGAAAAAACTCATGCTTCTACATCAATAAAACAAGTGGATTGACTGTACTGACTTTACCAGACTCCAAGGAGTTTTAAAAATTTATTTTATTACAAGCTGGCACTAGCTTATAATAGTGTATATGTGTGTGTAGGGTGTGGGTAACATACAAGGTGGCTTCCAAAAAATTAATCTTGTGCTCTTCACTAATGTGAGCCTATCCATCCAGGTAAGATACAGCACACTTAAAGAAGATATTTTAGTTCTAACAACAGCAATGCCTAATAAGAGCAAAAAGAATGGAGAGGAAAATGCGTTTAGGTGTGGAGTGATACAACCATTTATTACTGTCCTTGCAGTGTTAAATTGGGTTCTATGAGGCTGTGCTGGGAAGGAGCCCTTTGTAGTCTCTAATTACAGAACTTAGTATCAGTTTTGGATTAGCACAAAGATACAAAAGCTATGTTGCTTTGATGTTCATCTCAGGTCTCTGATACCGTCTCTGACAAGTATGCTCAGGCTACTTAGGATAGGAAAAGTGTTGGGGGCCCAGGTGGGTGGTGTGGAAGCTGTGAATTATTTAACCCTAAAGCCATTCCTAAACCTACACCCCTACAGATGGGCGAAGATGACCCATGATGAGAAAATTCAGAACTGTAAACCATAGTATTGAGAAGTGAGTTTTTTCAAAGAGGTTGATTAAAGACTTTTCTACAGAATGAGAAATCTGATCTTAGAAGGATAAAACTATCACTAACTAATGAAGCATGTGTGTATGACATAGATGTAGATACATATAGAGAGATGGACAGAGAGGGGGGAAGAGTGAGGGAGCACAGTAACTGATGATATTTGCAGCATCAGTTAGTGCTACCTCAGAAAGAATGTCCCATTGTGTTGAGAGTGATGCATGATATCTCAGGGGAATAAATGTGGGTAAGCAGGGTATATAGTTCTTAAGGTATTAAGGTAGATAGTTCCTTTGTCCCAATATTATGGAAGAGATTCAGACAAAGAGGAACTATTCAATTGAAAATGTTTCCCACATAGGCTGCTTATCTGAAGATGATTCACACCAAAGCAAACAATCAAAGACACAAGCAAACACCCGCAAAGAATCACATTGCGTGACTTAGAACTAGAATTGGATAATCCAAATCTTAGCATTATATGTGTAGGGATGAACTTTTGTAATTGTTACATCCAGGTAGTGTCCAGTGGTTACAATCTCTCAGGATATGATTTAGGTTTGGGGTTAGGAGGAATTCTGTTTTTTTAAAGGATTAATTTTTTTTAAAGGTAAATATTAGGAATTGATTACTTGGGAATTAAATTGATTGGTGGAGACTAAAACACCCAGTACTATTGCCCTTTATCTTCCAGAGGTATCCCAACTAGAAAGTTTAAGTTTATCAATTATTTCTTGATTCAAAGTAATTCATTTTATGTGGTAAAAAAATCAAAGAGCACAATATAAAAGTAAGTATCCTTCCAATACTATCTACTAATTCCATTCTCTACAGGAATCCATGTTTTAAGCAGATTCCTTGTATAACTTCAAGTATATATGTTTATATTTGTCTCTTTTTAAAAGTTTTTAAACTACTTATTGCTTGTCACTTCCAAGAGGCACTATTCTTCTGCAGAGGCTGCAGGCAACCCACTACTTTGTATAACCTCACCATGGCCAAGGAGATGCCTTCAGGTGGATAACTTTGAGTTGGAATATGGAATAGTTTTATACCCAACTCTTTCCCTGCCAACTGAGAGAGGAAGGGGAGGATCTGAAATCCATTTAAATGATTCAAAGAGTTCTAGTAAAATGTCATACTGTGCTACAGATCCCAACCCACCCCCTCCCCCCATCCCCACTGTGTCCTTGTTACACTTCCTGGGGCTCATATATACCTACCTAAGATGCAATAAGGGAGCCTTTGTTAATTCATGCAGTCTATTTTTTTAAATTGAAGTATATAAAGTCGGTTTACAATATTGTATTAGTTTCAGGTGTACAGCAAAGTGATTCAGTTATACATGTGTATATGTGCGTATATCTATATCCTTTTTTTCCCTGATTCTTTTCCATTATAGTTTATCACATGATATTAAATATAGTTCCCTGTGCTATAAGTAAATCCTTATTGTTTATCATGAAGTCTACTTTTTAAATCCATTTTTTGAAGTAAACATATTACCTGTTGACTCATTTTGAGATTGTAATCAAGTCTCCTAACCCTCAACAGACACAAAAGAGGTAGGAGACCTAGGACAAATCAGTTCACCTCTCACAGCCTCAGTTTTTATGTGTAAAAGGAGAAGATTGAACCAGAGAACTTCTGAATTTCTTCCAGTTCTAACTTCTTTGAGTTCCTAGGAGAGTTCATTTTGTACTTTTACACAGGATCTCTCACCCATAGCAATGTGGGAATGTAAGTCTGCCTAGAGACATTAAGTTGATTAAACAACATAGACTGTGCAGATAATTTTTCTCAGCTGTACAAAGCTAATATTCACAGATGTCTGAATACTTGGTGGTTGGTGTGTGTGTGTGTATCTATATACAACTAGTTGACTGTGCTGAATTGTAATGGTCCAGGAGAGAGAACGCAAGTTCCAGACAGAAAGCACCAACGGGAAAGTGAGTGAGGGGAATCAAGTGTGTGGATTTCTGTGCAAAAACTGCCCATCTCTTTTTTTAACCCTAGGGAACAGGCATTTCATTTAACAAAATGACTAGTTGAGGTACTATCCCTCATCTGATTTTGTACATGAGGAAGTGAAAGAGAAGTGTTTTGAGAGTAAGGTCAGAGACTAAGTAGAACAAAGAGAAAGTCTAAGATGTGTCAAAATAGTGTGAAATAACCTATGGATGTGCTGTTGTTGTGTATAAACACACCCCATAGGTTTTGACACCCTTATTCTCTTCTTGCCCTTACTCTCCAGTCTCTTTCTCAGTTCCCATCTAGCACTGAATTTATATGGACAGGATCAAAAGGTGATGGTTGTAAATGACAGAAAGGTGCAACGTACTAGAGGCTGATGTTTTAAGAGTGAGTACTTGAAAAGGAAGAGAAGACAAGAAACAGGTGACGTGGAGAATATTTGCTTCACTGACCATGGATTGGGTGGCCATGTGGGGTGCCTCCAGAATCTAGAATGACTTTCCCATGACTTTTATGAAATGGAAATAAGAAGAGAAGAGCTTCTGCTGTACCTCTTTACCTTGAATTCTTTATTGGATAGAATATTGACTCATACACTATGTAAAGGACTGGTTGATACATACTTTTGTGTAGTGTATGCTAGATTTACCAAGAGATAGTTTGTTTTGCTATAGACTGTACTGTGCCTCCATTCCGTAATTGAGGACACAATATGAAAATTACATAGGCAAAAAATATTTTAGAAATTTTTAAGATTAGAAAATTTGTGCAGATGCTAAGGTCAGTATTATATAACTAGCATATTGAAAGTACTGTGCTATTCTCCATCTGACATTTTGTAAAACAAAACAAGACAAAACCAAAAGAACACTTCTGTATGTATTTTTAAGTTGTATTATTCCTATAAAAATTCTATTGAAAAAATATCACAATCCTGAAAAAAAAATCCTATGGGATTTTATAAAATCACAGTTGTTTTGAAAGTAAATGAGTTTAACTGGAATTATCAAGGTGATTTCCACTATTACTGTTATTTTTGTCTCCAGTATGAATGACAACATTTTTCCCATAGAACTGAACATAAATTAAATGAAAGCAAAGCCACTGACTTCCAGTAATAAATAGAAAGGAGACAGTAATGGGGACTCCCTACTGTTTTTTTCTTTGCTAGTGTCCTAGGAATAAAGAAGAAAGAATATCTAGTTCATCACTCATATTTTCACACTGCCCCAAAGATAAGAGTATTGGTGCATTTTGAAAATGAGCTATCTTCACATATAATGTGACAGTTAACAACATATAACTTAAGGGAGAAACCTGCATTTTACATAACTTAGATTCTGCTAAAAGAATATCAGCTTCGTAAATTCAACGAATGACATATATCTCTCTAAAATAATCATCAGTTTCATCTATATTTGAATTTTAAAGGCTAATGCTTCAGTTAAAATTATTCGAATGTGAGGCAATATATCAGTTTAGTCAGGTGGTAAAGTTGATGGACTTGGGATGTGAAATCAGAGGCAGTCATTTTGATTCCATTTAATACCTGTGTGCCCTTGGACAAATTAGGATTTCAGTTGCCTGAAATACAAGTTGAGGGCGATTAGGCCGACCTCTCTGGTTTGTTCTGAGGTTGTGGTGGATACCTTATTTGGTCCATCCACCCATGGTAGGACCCCAGCCATTTTATATGCCTGCCTCCTTAGTGCCCTATCCCTCAGCTCTAGGTGACTGGACTGGGGTGAGCATATGGCTCAAGATAAGCCAATGAGACTTCTATTATTGGATGTTTGGAATTGTTGGGGAGAGAGTGATTGTTTCACTGTTTCCAAATGTTTGTGCCTGGAGCTATACAGATGGTCCCTGCATTAACGATGGTTTGACTTATTATTTTTCCACTTTACAGTGGTGCAGAAGCAATAGGCATTTGGTAGACAGTATACTTCAAATTTTGAATTTTGATCTTTTTCTGGGCTAGTGATATGCAGTACAATATTCTTCCATGATTTTGGGCAGCAGCAGTGAGTCTCAGCTCCCAGTCGGGCACTCGCTCCTGAGGTAAACAACCAATAAATAAACTTACAACCATTCTGATTTTCACTTTCAGTACAGTATTCAATAAATTGCATGAGATGTTCAACTCAACTGTTTTTTATGAACGTCTTAGCGTTAAATGAGCATGTTTGAGGTAGGCTAGGCTAAGCTAGGGTGTTAGGTAGGTTAGGTGTATTAAATGCATTTTCCACTTATGATATTTTCAACTTAAGATGGGTTTACCATAAGTGGAGGAAGATCTGAAATCTGTATTCAGGACTTGACCTAAGATTGGTAGATCAAGACCCTGTGAAGACTATCTCAGGGGAGAATTCATCTATGTTAGAAACATTGACACCCCTCCAGCACCTTTTCTGTTTATGCTCTAATACTTATAAAATGGAGACTTAATGCTCCAAGAAATTATATTTCACAAACAACAAATGCCACTTAACTAAAATTATGACCTAACATACTGAATATAATAACTAGTGACCAACCCCTCTGGGCTACAAAGTGTTCAATTTGAAACGAGAAACATTTCCCAAGTCTAAGGTTTGTTTAAGTTTTAGGAAATAATAAAGGACTTTTGATGCCCTGTATCTGAAACACTCTCTCGGTGCCTTGTCCCTTGGCAGTTATTACTGGCTGTAATGTTTCTGTGTCCCAACTCTGTACACTGCTGGCGGGCCAGTTTCACTCTGTCTCAAACTCTCTATGACTGAGTCATCTTTTTAGTACAGGACTCTGATATTGGATCCCAGCTGCCAATTCCACACCCTCTCAGGAGAAATCTAGCAAAAAGTTCATTTATACATCACTTGAGAGAACCACTTTTCAAAATACCCTGCCGTGCATATCAAATATCCTCTGACTTACTAAGAGGCCAAGGGTCTTAGGCGGGAACTCAGAATTGTTTAATCTGCAGAAGCTGTCATTCCGGAAGCAAATACTTTAGAAGCTTTGAACACCAATACTTATATCTACTGCTCTTGGTCTCCAAGGACCTGAAGAATCAATGATGTTACCTGAATAGTTTATTGAAAGACAGTTTTATTGTTGCTGTGTAACCTGAGTGCTGTGTTGCATGACAGGTAATTCTTTTGTAGTCAAAAATTGTTTTATTTTTCATAACATGTCACATGAGCTCTCGCTTCCTCTCTGCATTTCTATACATAAGAACACATAGAAGGGAAATCTTTTTTGTTGCAATTTAACATTTCACAAAAATTAATCAGCTACTGTGGAAATGTAGTCAAGGGAAAGACAGAACTTTGCTATTTAGATTTAGTGCCTTCACTGCTAATACGTTGTAGGGTTATTGTTATTATATTACTGAGTTTGGTAGTACTTTTGTTTATTCATTTCTTTATTATAATGCATGGCTATTGTAGGGACTATAGAAAATACAGAAAATAAAATCATTAGGAGTCCCAAGAATCAAAAATAATCACTGCTGTAATTATACACATATACGCATGTATATTTTTTGAAATAGAATGATATGTTGTTTTGTAACCTGAACTAAGACCGTTTTAATTGAAGTCATTACTTAATCTACAGATAGACTTGTGTTCTGCCAGAGAACCAAAAAACAGGAATTATAAGTTTTGGTAATAAGAAGTAGGCATATGGTATTGTGACATTGGGTGCTAGGTGTTAAAGTTCAGACATCTGGGTCTGGAAATATACCATATCGTTTAAACTTTTAAGGAAGTTCAGGCTGGGTCTGAATGTGATATGACCATGTATAGAAACTACCCAAATCCTTGGAAAATTCTACATATCCAGTGAATTAATGCATATACAGATTAAGCACAGTGCTTGGCATACAGGAAGCACTCAGTAAATCTTAGCTGTTATGCTTAAACCTGGCCAGTATTCTGTGGGTGGGGTGAGGGGTGAGGAGGGTTAGAAGAAAAAAAAAAAGAAAAGTAAATTCTACATGAGTAGAGTTGTTGCAGTGTTTCTAGTTAAAACTCTGTGGTTTGCATAACATTGCCCTTTTGGCTTAGATATTGTTATGGACAGAAGGTTTGTGTCCCTCCAAAATTCATGTTAAAAATTTAATCTCCAGTGTGAGGGAAGTAGGAGGTGGGGGCTTTGGGAAGTAATTAGATTATGAGGGTGGAGCCCTCATGAAAGGGATTAGTACTCTTACAAAAGAAGCCCCAGAGAGCTATCTCATGCTTTTCTCATGTGAGGACACAAGGAGAAGTTGGCAATCAGCAACCTGGAAGAGGGTCCTCACCAGAACCTGACCATGCTAGCACCCTGATCTAGGACCTTCAGCCTTCAGAACTGTGAGGAATGAATTTCTGTTGTTTATAAGTGACCCAGTCTATAGTATTTTGTAAAAGCAGCCCAAACTAAGACAGATATGTTATTCATAAATTTCTAATCTTGACTTTAAAAATAGTTCTTGTACGTACATGTACATTGATTGATGATGAACAATTCTAGGAATCTCAGAGGTGTTCGATTTTGGCAATTCTAGGCTTAAAAAATACAGTAATTATTATGACCCCTTGAATAGGAAGGAGTTGAACAACGTATGATATTGTTGATTTTATGGAATTTGCTATCAGTATAGCAAATGCTAGCTAGTCCCTGAAAAGAGAGGACAGATTAGTTTTGTACCTACCTGCTCAGCTATGTAAGACTACATCTTTTTCTATACTATTTGGGTAAGTAAGCCTGATGACATGATTTGCAAACCTTTGGCTTTCAAATGAACTACCAGCTCATATGAAATGCTTGATCACATCACTTAAAATGATTAGAAGGAATTGTTTTGCTTAAGGTTGCTTATTTTCAAGTGTAAGCATTATAAAAGATTGTATCTGAAAATAGTTTATGCATTAAGAATATTACTTGCTTCCAAATGCAACCCAAATAGGAGGACTGTTTAGTAATTTATAATACTTTGAAAAATAGGGTCTTTATGTGCAATGTAGCACTTCTAAAAGTGAAAATGTTGCTGAAAATTTCCTTATATTGCTTAAATATGTGGAACTACAAGGCAGCTGGATATTGCAAATAGCATTGCATAAATTATATAAACTTGAATAGAGCAGATTTGAAATGAGTAGGAAGAGCAACTATCATTGGCTTTTCAAAGGAAGTGTTGCTGTTTGACAAAACATCATATACTCCCCCAAAACATATGTTAATTTGAAAAATTTGGATCTATTCCTCGTGGATCACATTTCCATAGGGGAATCAGAGTCACTTATCCACTGAAATTTTAGTGACATATCAGCATCTAGCATAATTTTGAGTTAGTGGGTAAGTAAATCAACCAATGATGATTGAAGCTTCTAATAACAAATAATAGAGTGAAGCGTACATTCAAGAAATGAACTAACCTTAGATTTCAAGCTTAAAAGATTATCTTTAGATATTGATAGGTAAAATAATATTCAATAAAATTACATTAAAATTCCTCTGATTTTGAAATATTTACAATATGAATTCAACCATAAGCATTATCTTAATGCTTTCATTTTTACTAGAGCATTGCTACATTTTTATTAAAAATGCACACCAGTTAAAATATTATATATTTTCATAACATTAAATTGGCAAATAATTTTTATACACTTAGATTGCTTAAGATATGGATTATTTTAACAGATATATTAGTGACTTTGAATATGTAATCATTTTGATTAGACACAATCTTTGGGAAATATGTATATTATATATATTCTTAAGGTTTTTTTTTTTTTTTTTTTTTTTTTTTTTTGTGGTATTTGGGCCTCCCTCTGCTGGGGCCTCTCCCGGTGGGGGGCAAAGGCCCCGTGTGGCCTCTCCCGTTGCGGAGCACAGGCTCCGGACGCGCAGGCTCAGCGGCCATGGCTCACGGGCCCAGCCGCTCCGCGGCATGTGGGATCCTCCCAGACCAGGGCGCGAACCCGGTTCCCCTGCATCGGCAGGCGGACGCGCAACCACTGCGCCACCAGGGAAGCCCCTATTCTTAAGGTTTTTAAGCATTCTTTGATTGTTTTTAACAGTCGGTAAAAACTTTAGCTTGACAGTATCGTTACATAATAGAGCTTCTGACCGCATAATTTTATTCATTGTGATCCATAAATCTCTATTAATCTACAGAGAAAAGAAGGGTAAGGGAAGGTATTTAACTTTTTTTTTCCTTTCCGCACATAATTTCATCTTACTTATTGCATTTGTTTTTGTCACTTCAATACGCATACTTTATTCTTCTGAGATTATTTAGTCAAATCAAGATACAAGAAGTTAACATCGAACTGAAACAACAGACTACCTGAATTTTATGATGACTGTGAAAACTGCTCTTAAGTCAAAAAGTCTTACTGAATAAAATAAGATAGAAGAACCTATAGCTGAAATGCATTCAAAAAGACGCAGGATTTTCAATTTGACTGTAAGTTCCATATGAATCAAGTGTGCTGTGCCTGCCTCTAAAATCTAATGCCTTTGAAGGCTCTCTTAGCTTTGAAATGTGACTGAGGTTGAAGCAGGAGGGAGGGGAAAGAACCATACGTTCAGAACAGTAGAAGGAAACTAAGGACATTTAGCTTAGAGGAGAGAAAACTCTAGGGGCGGTTATGATAGCTGTCTTAAAATAGTTGAAGAACTTCAATATGGAAGGAAGATTAAACTTTAGCAATGGTTTAGACTATTTTATATCTGAGGAACTTTCAATTCTGAGATTATATAATTTTATGAATGATACTAACCTGTTCATGAAGCAATGATTGAGATCACTAATAAATTACAATTAACTTAATATTTAATAACCCACTTTTAAAGAATTCCCTCATCAGTGACCCAAATGTTATCTGTGTTCTCCAGCAGTGGTGAAAACATCTGAAAAGTGATGCTGAAGCAAAGAAATATAATTGGCCCTTGGGGATTTGGAAAGCTCAGTAGGGTTAGTCTTTTTTAAAAACTGTGCTAAGCTTAGAATCCCCCAAATCTTGGTATATACATATATATACCAAGAATATATATATATATATATATATATATATATATATATATATATATTCTCTTTATGGATGTTCCCGAGATCTAAAGGATGGTATCTTGGGCTTACATCATTCAGTTGAAGGATGAATGACAGGCCAATTCTTAAGCCTATTAAGTGAAAATTATGGTACTGCTGACTACAGACTAAAAAAATCTCAGTAATTGCCACAGTGATTTAGGATCATCTCCAAATGCAACATTGTGAAGTTCATTGCTGTTGCAGCTAATAACAGTGTAGCCTATAAACAGAGAAGACAATATTTACAAACCTATATTTTTCCATTCATAATTTATTAATTGAATTATTGGTCAGAACCCCAAGATTGTGTCTATGATAAATATTTACAATGGTCATACAATTCTCTTACCTTAGGTGTATATGTTTTCTGGGCAACAATGAAGTTATTCAAAGCCCATTACTGATGGTGTATAGCACAGTGTTCAATTGTTAAGGACAAATTCCACCAAACAATGAACTACTTTCCATTAATTTAGAAGAATAAGATTGGTAAAAGCCTAAATATATAAAGTAAAATGAGCATTTGTTTTAAAAAAAGAATTCCTGACACAGCACTAAGATTACATAGAAACAATAAAATTGTCTTTAAATAAACAACCTAGGTAACATCATTGATTATTTAGTTCGAGGAAATTATGATCTTTGGGGACTGGGAGAAATAGATATAAATGCTGGTTTTCAGAGCATCAAAACTGTTTGCTTCAAAGAGGACAGCTTAAGAAGATGAAACAATTCTGAGACCCTGTCAAAAGACCTTTTGGCTTCTTAAGAAGTGGATGGAATTGGACATGCATTGCAGGATTTGTAAAGTAGCTCCCTTGAGATATATTCAACAAGAGTTTTTGACTGATGGTAGTTGTTCTAAGCCATCCATTCTTAAATATTTAAGAATGTTTTTATTTATTTAAAAAAAAAAGAGAAAGAAAAAGAAAGGAAAGGAAATACATGCCCTGGGAAAAGGGTACTTAAGACATAGTACCAAAAGCCCTGCTTTTCTAGAAACAAATCAAATGAACAAACAGGTAAATAAAAGAAACTAGAGAAGACTATTATGCTGCAGTAACAGTTAATTTTATTTGCGTTTCAGGATTCTTCAGGGGAGAATTACATAAGAGTTTGAAAAAATAAAAGTGTTTATAATAAAAAGAAATGATAATTGAAGGTTGCCCTATGGTTACGTTCTGTTTCTAACATTCCTACCAATATTCTTCCTGTTGTTAATAAGGAAAGCTTACATTTACCATTTAAATGGCCATCTGAAAAATAAAATCAATACTATTTTCAATTATTTTTTCCATTAAAAAAAAATTAATCGATCTTACCAAGTTTCCTCTCCAGGCAGAGGTAAATGGCTTTTTATTATAAAGAGGGGATGCATTTGCTATTATGTGGACTCTAGAGGCCGTAAACTGCTTAGCAGCAATTTCATTGTGCCTTCCTCTACCTTCTGGGTTGAACACCACTACAGTGTATCCCATGTAAATTGAGCCTTGATTAGTGTGTATGTAGGGTTCCTCTCCTGGATGAGGTTCAGTCTACTTTAAGGAAGGAACGGGTCTCTCTCACTGCAGGAAAATGCAAGCAGGGCAATTTTTGTGAACAGATTTCTAAACTGTTCTTTTCTGCCCCTAGCATTTGTTAAAGCAAGTGAATATTTAAAGCATCAACAGATTTAGGTTTTTTGCCTACTCTGTGTAAAGCCAGGTGTTAGAACGTGGGAAATAAAAGGAAACACAAGTCATAACCCCTATTTCAAAGAGGCAACAAATCTCATATCCTCTCCCTTCCTGTGTCAGTTTAACTAGAAGCTGGTGGAGACAGAGCGCATCATGGACATTTCTTAGTGAGCTGATTACTGCTTGCTCATATGGTAGCCTCTAGCCACATATGGCTACTTAAATTTAAATTAATTAAGATTAAATAGTATTAATGATTCACTTTTTAATTCAGTCACACTAACCAATTTCAAGTGCTGAGGAACCATACCTAGCCTGTGAATATTGTATGGGGAAGTGCAAAGACAGAGTATTACAATCATCACAGAAAGTTTTATTGGGCAGCATTGCAAGATATGGCCAAAGTGAAAACAAACAAACAAACAAGCAAAAAACAGTGACCTGAGTGTTAAGAGACCACAGTTTGAGTCACTATTTTGTGTGACCTGGAACAAGTTACTTTTACTTTCTTCTCAAAATGAGGAGGTTGCTTGAAATCCACAAGATCTGTTTAGCAGTGACACACATATACTGTAAGGTTTTGTTATGTAATAGAGCTAAGGATCATCTGGAGTCTCTGGAAAGTGTACTTTTATTTTATTTATTTACTTTTTATTGAAATATAGTTGATTTATAATATGTTTCAGGTGTACAACAGCATAGTGATTCATTTTTTTGTAGATTATATACCATTATAGGTAATTACAAGATATTGCTTATAATTCTGTGCTATACAGTAAATCCTTGTTGCCTATCTATTTTATGTTAAAAGCAACTATACTCCAATAAAAATTAAAAAAAAAAATTTCTGAATGCATAATTGCCCCATAAACTGAATTTGACTTTGGTTTCTTTCAGGAGACAGGCCTGTTTGGTTTCTAGTAAGCAAATAGACAAAACTCTTTAAAGTGTCCCTGCTGATAAGAGAGTATTGTTCAGTACATAAAAATACAGTGCTAAAAGATTTTTCATAAGCCATATTATCAGCCAATCTACCAATGTCATTTGAATTGTAAATATTAAGCTTGTTTTGGTAGCCATGGCTGAAATGAAAGTTTAAAAGAATACCGTAGTTACATTTGTGATTTTATTGAGAATTGTTTTCACTAGGGAACTCTCAGCCTGTCGGATTAAAATGGTAAAGAGACCTTTTACTGCAAGAGCTCTGACAGTTATCCCCTTAGCAAAGTTTGCTTTTGTGATAATTACACCTACTCCTGTTTACCAAGTGAATCACTTTTCAGTGCTGCTTTTAACCTTGACTGGTTTCCCTTTGATGATTATGTTTTGCTATGAAGCTATGAAGAGATGTTTAGAAATACAGTGCACATTTTCTGCTGCTCTTTTTCAGGTGATGTTTACTACTGGTTTTCGTTAAAGCAGATTTCAAGGTTCAAGGGCAGTTAAACTTGGGGGAGAATATCAACAACATGTCTTTCATCTTGTTAGGGCAGGAATGAGCAGTGATTAGTCAGGAATAATGATATCTAATTTCCATGCCTTCCTTGGGCACACAGGTACCACCAAACCCACTAGGTATTATGGGGGCAAGAGTTAAGAAGATTTAGAGACCAAGTGATGAGGATGAGGTGAATGGTTCCCCTAAGTTAGGGTGGGTTTGATGGGGTAGGTTTCTCTATACAGCAACAAAAATCAGCCTAAGGTAGAAGAATGTTGAGATGCTGAAATCATGTGATGGAATTCAGGTTCATGTTTTCTACGAACCAGTGATTTTAAATGTAACACTTGGTAATACAAATCAAATGTTTCAAGTTTCAGAGTAGAAGGTTCTATAACAAACTTGGAACCTATCTTTATTTGGGGTAGGGGCTGGCACTAAAAGATTTTTCCTTATGATATTCCTGCTAGCAGTAGAGAAGGCAGAAAAGAGATAACATAAAGTATCAAGAATTTTTGGTGGTATCGTAGGCGTGGCAACACCAATGGGACAAGAGGCAAATTAGGAGATAGGCATGGAAGGAGTAGGCTTTGGGCAAATCCAAGCAACACTGGAGCAGAGAAAATGGTTTCAGAGGCTGTTGAGATCTGGGACCACAGAAGTAAAAGGAACTTGGGAGAGAAGGGTTGAAGTCCCAATAGTTTAATATTGCTCCTTTAAGAAGAAATGTCATGAGGCAGCAAAGCAAACATAGGCATATGCCAACACAAACATATAATTGTCTTTAAAATCTTCCCCATATTCTAAGCCCCCCTTGTACTGTTGCCATCCATCCCTGTGGCAAGTTTTGGCTTCCTGCTCAATCCTTAGCCACCACATTGTGGCTCCTACCACACCCCTCCACTGAAAGTGATCTCATTAAAATCACCAATGTGCTAATGTAGACAATGAAACTGCACACAGTGGATTCTGTATATTCATAGTTTTCTTGACCACATGATCAACTTTCCCTTTGGAAACACTTCACTCAGCTTTCACGGTGCCACACTCTTCTAGTTTTCCTACCTCTCCATCTTCTTTGCAGTTTCTTTTCCCTAAAGTTACATCCTAATTATTGGAATCTCAGTTTAGGGTTTCTTCTTTTCTCACTCCATTCAGGGGGATTGCATCTACTCTTAAGATTCAAATACCATCACTGCACTAGTGATACCCAAATATACACTTGCAGGCCAAATCTCCTTTTGATCTTCTTACAGAGCATACCTAGGACTTGAAATCATCTTTTCCTTTCACCATCTATTTATTCCTTTTCTGTTATTTCCCATTTTATTAAATTACTTCATCTTTCCAGTTACTTTGACAAAAATACTAAGGGTACTTGATGATTCCCTGTTGGCTTTAACTCCTTACCCACTAACAACAATCAATCAATTGACAAGGCCTATTTATTCTACCATCAAAAAGTCACCTTTTTTTGCTACCCCCGTTTCTACTGCTCTAGATTAGGATATTGTATTTTTTTTTTAATTCCTTCAGTAGCTTCCTAACTGTCTCATTTACTATAGTATTTTGTATTTGTATCTGTGATTCACCTACTGTGAAGCTAGAATGATCTTTTTGAAACACAAATCAGATTCAGATAATCTCATCCTTAAGAGCCCTCAGGTATGGGTGGCTGGTAAGACTGTTTAGGGCCTTTACCCTGTTCATGTCTTCTCACCCTATCTCTGGGAATGTTTCCCCTCAAACTTAGTGCTTCAAATTCTGATTTCTTTCAGTGCTCAGATTTTTTCACGTTTTCTCTTATCTCACCACCATCACATATTTTGTTTATCTTTTACCACCACCCCATTCTTCTTAAGACCTCTTCATCTTTCAGATCTATGGTGAGCACCACTTTCTTCAGGAGAATCTTCCTGAACATTAGACCAAGTTAGGCTCCCTAATAGCAGCTTTCCAAGCAATCTTGAGCTTCTACTAGCATACAAACAAAATTGTATTTGATTTTTAATCATCTCTCTTTTTTATTTTACAAACTATAAGCTCTAAGGAATCATGAATTTTGTCACTTTAACTTAATATTGTTTCCATAAATTGAAGCAAAGATTCTCAAACATCAAAAGTATTGAAATCAATACACGAGATATACATGAACATATGTACTATATATAATACACATAAATATACATACAAATTCATTAGTTTAGCGCATGTCAATATTAGTATGTACAAGAGACATATACAGAGATATTGCATATACAATTTATACAGCATATATGGGTATTTCTGCCATACCCAGCATACATGTTCTTGGATAATTTTTGTTCTGAAAATAACAACTTATTGGAAAAAATAGATTTGGGCAGAGATGCAAAACTGATGTAACTTTTAAACTAGAGCATTAACTAAAATATTAATTGGTATCTGGAAATATAACACAAAGAGCAGAGGCAGGCAGCTCAGAGTTGGCCTCAGGGGATAACTTTTTAAAAAACCATCAGAACAATACATTGGAAATGCTGGTTTGTGGGCACTGAGATGATGCAGACCAGCATAAGCTCTGAGCCAGTGGGGCTGCCATTTAGGGGTCATGGGAAGAAATGAAACGTGCCAGGAGCTGAGAGGTGTGCAAAGCTGGCAGCATGCCTCTCTGGGGAAAGAGCCCCGCATGCAGGTACTTATTTTTTCTTTTCTTAAAGTAGAGCTAAAAGGGCTTTTACCAGTGTAGCAACTGAACTGAGGGCATTTTCCTTTCCTGATGAAAGTTCTAATTCTACTCTGGCTATTCTGGTTCCTTTTTCCTGAAAAAAGCTGCATGTAAACTTCCATTTTTTCCTAAGGCCTGATTATGTATTAGGTAATTGATGTTAGAGAAACATACATGTGGGAGCAGAACAGACTATATTTGCACAGTAGGCAAGTGGCGTTGGGATTGCATTCTTTTCATGTCCCCCAATTTCCACACTTTCAGAAGGAAAAAGAAAGGAGTCAAAAGTTAATAAAGTTATTCCTTCCTCAATTACAGTGGAATATTTTATTTATTGTTTATTTTATTTATTATTTATTACATTTATTATTATTTATTTAATAGAGGTATACTCTTGGTAAGTAAATGTGTGGCGGGGGGGAGAGAGGGAGAGAAAGAGAAAGAGAGAGGAAGTGAGTCCCGGTTCAATAAAAGAGGCAGACTCACTATGAGTTTTGTGGAATAAGGGATTTATTATAGGAATAATAGGAATAAGACCTTATATAATCTGAGACACTGGGAAGTAAGGGTCTGAAAAAAGGAGTTGTAGAAAATCAGAGAAAAGTCAGACCCAGGACTTCTGAAGCATTAATGTGAGAGGACAAATTGGAACTTGCAGAGAATCTGGGAAGGCTGGTCCCTCAAGTTGATGGAGTGGGAAGGGGGAGGAGAGCTGCTGAAGTCTTTTGCCTCTGCATATGGCGAAGAGTCTGAGGGTGCATCAGCAGAACTGGTTGTTGGGAAGAACTACTGTGGAACAGGGAGATCAAGAATAAGCTAGAACTTCCCAGCATTACTGTGTCTGTTTCTTCCCATATCCTACTGCAATGATCTTTGGAGAGGAATGACTGCCATTCAAATCATGCACAGATTTCTCTTGTGGCAAACTTTAACTTGGAAGCATACAGAGATGGGGATTCTTGGAAATATAGTCACAGCTACGGCAATTGACATAGTAAAATACACTTTGCTAAGTTAACCAGCAAAGGGAGGCAAGTGCCAAATTGTGGAGGGTTTCAAAGTCCAGACTCAGAAATCACATTGAGTTCTGGAAGGAGAGTGCCATGCCACCATCTTGGTTTTTCTAAGATAATTTTGGCAGCAATAGGATGGACTGGATTGAAGAGACACTGGGGGGGCTTTTGGAGTCCACTTGTGAACCCCTGAAATGGAGCTGGGCAAGATGCTATGAAGAACTAAACTGAGAGCATGACATTGGTAAAGAAGGAAATATAATTTTTAAAAAAGGTTTTCTAAGAAATTTTGTTTAAACCAGTGGTTTGGAATTTGTCTAAGTAGAACATGGTCCTAAATGACCCAGAAATGAGAGTCATTTCTGATAGTGCTGCTCCCATGTGGCCCAAATATCTCTGGGCCTTTGTTCTTGCAGACTTCTCATTCTGAAACAACTTTCCAGATATTTGCATCCCTCATTTCACTCAAGCCTGAGCTCAGATGTTACATCCCCAGGGAGTAAATTAAAATAGTGTGCCCATGTCCTCTTTCCTTATCCAACTTTGTATTTCTTCATGACATTCATCACCACATGACCTTATATATTTATTTTCTTCCTTCTCCATATGTGTGCAACTCCGTGAGGGCAGAAATGTGTTCTGCTTTGTTTGTTTGCTGTATCTCTGACCCTTGAATAGAGAATGAATGGCCCATGTGGCTTTGGTCACAAGTAGTGGTGGAATATCAGTAACAGACTCTATAATAAAGTCAGGAAGTGCTATGATTAGAGACACTGACCTGTCTGTGGAGGTAAAGTAGTACCCTGTCCAATGGGATCGTTTTTTGATATTGATACACTATAGGTCAACTTGTTGGGATTATGAGACATCATGAGATTCACAGTGGGTGTTTTGATCTGGGTCAATAGATGCCCTCATCTAATGCCTAAGTGTGAGAAGAACAAAGCTTAGCTAAGTTCTGTTCCAACTGAATGCTTAGAGGGTCTAGAAATTCATCTAGTCCATACCCTAAATTGGCCAAGTACTAAAGTACGTTCAAACTCTGCCTACTATTGGGGATGGACTTCTAATTCCCTGACAGGTATTTGATTAACTGTGGCTGATGTTGATGTAAATTCTTCCACGTCTGCAGTTGGGCAGGGTTGGAGCCATTGGGAAATGACAAAATGGCATGAGGCGATTGGATGAAAAGCTAGAATTATTCAGTAATCCTTCTGTATCTAGGTTTCACCCATGAGCTAATCAGTATAACTTCTGCAGATATGAGTCTATGATTGCATGCTTCTGTGTGCCCTACACAGGTTAGGTGATACGATTTGGCTTAAGGGTAGGGAATTCAAATTCTACTAATGTACTCAGTGATAGCTTGGGAATGGTTAGTGAAGAAAACAAGGACATGGGACAAAGTGGAAGAAGACATACCACAAGAGGAACTAGGAGGATCTCATAGAAGCCTCAGAATTTTTGTTTGCGGTTGAACCTGAAAATAACATGAAATACCTGTTACCTGTGTTTCCCTCCAGAGTCAGGGGCTTAGAATGGGGTTGGGATCCTCTGAGCAGGAGATTGCTCTGGGCTTTGAGAGCCAGGTGGACAGAGAAAAAAATACCTTGGCTGGAATGCTAAAAAGACCTAATCAGACTCCAGCTTCAGTGCCCTGAGTTAAGAGTCACAAGTCAATATTGTGCAGTGTTATCAGAATGAAAACTGATTATGATTTAGCATGCCAGGGTGAGTGCTATGAGCAAAACTGGAGTGTTGGCAGTGTGCCTTCATGTGCTGGCAGGTGTGTGGTATTTTGAGGTGCTCATATGGGTGAAAGTTAATTGTTTTAAGACCCAGGATAATCCTGTAGCTCCTTAGTTTACTATGAATTCAGCTATATTGCAGACTATGCCATTTATTCTTTACCTTTCAGAAACATGGCTTAGTCCTGCAGAAATGGACCACTATATTAAGGTACAATCATTTGATTCATTTCAAAGAATTGCATCTACATACATTTATGAATAGATATACGTGCATATGTGTGTTAGTGCGCATTTATTTGTAAGCAGTGTTAATCTCAGAAGAATCCAGGCTGTGAAGAAGGTTCCTTTGATTCTGATATTCCTTCCATCTCCCCTCACACTGAGGGTGAGCCATGTCGCCAAGATAACTTTGAGGTTATCGTGATCAGCTGCAATAGCTTCAGTGGGTCGTTTGTAAATGTCAGAACCAGGGTCCTGAGAATTATAATAAGTAAAGTTTCTAGACCAGATAACTCTGCTGGTATGTTCATTAGTCTTTTAGGGAATGGGTAAATTTTTTATGATCAAGATATGTATCAATGCTGTTGTCCTGTTTATAATTATAGAGACAAGAAATAGGCAGACACACTGATGCAGCATTCAAGCTGGGGGGAAAAAAGTAGAGGCATTATTACAGACGTCTGGATGGTGTCCTTAATTCCCCCTTCAGCTATTGAATCTCAGCTGTCTGCAATCAAGAACTGAGTCACAAAATGGCTTGCATTCTGTTGCTATTTCTGCTTGACAGACTGTTTTTCAGCACGGAAATTATGAACAATTCACCAGGTTTTTAAATTTCTATAAGAAAAAACATTTAAGTGCTGCTATAACTTTAGCTATAATAGCACTAAGTATAATTATACAGATATATTTTAATAATTGTGTGACTATTCAGTAAAACCTCATTACGCTGAAAAGTAAGGTGCAAACTCATCTACCACAAGCAGATTTTAAATTAACTGTATTCAGGTAAACCAATAATTTTATCAAATGAATGTAGGGCAATTACTTTGCATAATGTGCAATTTAGGGAAAAAAGATAACTGATTAATTAGATATTTGGGAAAACAGCAGATATTTTGAACTACTTATTCCTCCGAAAAGTTGTACTGCTTTCTCACTTTCCTAACTGGTACAACTATTTGAATCTGCAAATGTTTGTTTATCAGTTTGCATGTATGCATATAGTCTTATCTATATAAATGTATATTACTCTCATCTGCACACACAGGTGTGCATATGTAGGATGCAACACACTTTGGTTGGGTGTATGGAAATACTTACCCCGGTTGATTATTTTTGTCAGATTTTAGGATGTTTCTGCCTTTCCTCTTGCAGGGGTCATTTTGGAGAAATGCACAAAACAGACCCCAAATGCTTGGGGCGTGCAGGCTCCTTATCATATCATTCAAATACAATGAGGGGTTTATAAAAGCTATTTCTAAAGGTTATGAATGCTATTTAAAAGGACACCGAGGTGGCATGCTGATTCCTTGGAAAGGTGGTAAGCTCTTCAGACTGACTGACCAGAGAAGGCAGATAGAAAGAGTAATTTAACATCTTTCTAATCTGTCCCTAATGGAATTTGCAGTGATTTTCTTCCTATTTCTTCTCATTGTTTTTCAGCCTAATCACTAATAGAAGGCTGAAATGGAGTCTCTTAATTGTTTTCAGTTTTTAAATATTCCAAACACACAGCTTGGAAATTGTAATTCTTGCATTTGAGGTTTTTCTTCATTTTGCTCACCCTAACGAGTGTTTTTATTGTTTGTTTGTTTTTTGTTGTTTTAATTTGGGTTTGTGGTCTCTTTCATCTCCACAAGAAAAGTTGAAAATAAATCAGAAGTCTCACTCAGGAGTTATCTAAAGTAAATAAATAAATAAATAAGACTAATAATTAGGTAACTCATTGACTAGGCTGTTGAACCAGCTAAAGTGGAAAAGAAATTATTCAAGTTCTAAACCTTTCTACTTGCAAATTAGCCAAAATCAATTGCATTTTAAGCATTGCATCACCTTGATTGATTTTAAAATGGATAGCACTACGCCGTTCACATTTATGGTGAGCCGTGAAGGACTTGGCAATGGGCATCTTTTCTACCATGGTCTGCATTAAACTTTTTAAATAGCTTTTACTTCTTAATGTTGAACAACCTTTATTGCAGAATGCAGTCTGGTTTTTCTTGAAGGTTGAAATACATTCTTCAGATTTCATTATTTGCATATAGCATTCTTATGTTTTCTTAGACTCCCTAACCGGTTCTAATTAATTCCTTTAAACCAGAAGAAACATTTTTGAAATTTTAGGGTTGGACATTGATAAGATGAAATGTGGTATAAGGAAATGAGTTAAAGGCGAAAATTTATATAACAGCAAAAAGGAGAGAGGGAAAAATCACTGGTTTTTATTTTTTTTTTTATTTATTTTTTTTTTTAACATCTTTATTGGAGTATAACTGTTTTACAATAGTGTGTTAGTTTCTCCTTTACAACAAAGTGAATCAGTTATACATATACATATGTTCCCATATCTCTTCCCTCTTGCGTCTCCCACCCTCCCTATCCCACCCCTCTCATGGTCACAAAGCACAGAGGTGATCTCCCTGTGCTATGCGGCAGCTTCCCACTACCTGTAGTTTTCTTTCTTTGTGACGTCTTTGTCTGGTTTTGGTATCAGGGTGATGGTGGCCTCATAGAATGAGTTTGGGAGTGTTCCTCCCTCTGCTAATCACTGGTTTTTAAATCAAAAGATAGGGATTTTGAACACTGACCCAGAGGGCATCTTTGTGACCTTGGACAAGCTGCAGACCTCCCTTCCCCCTACCTCTCCATCCTTTTTTGTTTTCTATCATGTATTGTTTTAAAGACTAAATTAGAAAATGTGAATTTGTTTGATAACATTAGGCATAATGATGACAATCAATAAATTCTGTTTTTCTTCCTTAAATGCAAACCAGGGCACTTAATAAATTAAATGGATAATTATATGTTTAGCATCTCCTATTCTTTCCCCTTTCCTTTACCTTTTCTCACTTCTTCTGTAAACTCCATTTCATACAAGAGCATGGAACTATCTCCAACTGTATTGCCATGGAATTTATCTTCAACTATATCAGTAATTCCCTCCATACAAACCTTCAAGTTGTGAACTTTCAAAGATGCAAACCTGCGGTCCATCAGCATCTGGCGTGAGTGAAATTGCATCTGGCCCTCCGTCTCCTATTGCTGACGATCTTTCTGCTCTACCGTCTCCCACCCCCTTTCCCTCATCCAGTCAGTAACTCTTCTTGCCGGTCGCTCGATGCCAGCCCCTGTATGCCAGCTGTTGTACTGTACTACTGTGCTTTTCAAGGTACTGCACTGTAAGATTAAAAATGTTTTCTTTGTTTTTTGTGTTTGTTTTTTATGTATTATTTGTGTTAAAAGTGTTATAAACCTATTACAGCACAGTACTATATAGCCGATTGTGTTAGTTGGGTACCTGGGCTAACTTTGTTGGACTTAATGAACAAATGGGACGTATGAACATGCTCTTGGAACGGAACTCATTCGTATGTAGGGGACTTACTGTACTGCCAAGCACATTGTGTTGAAAACACAGTTAGGGATTATACATTATTCTAGTGGTAATAAGTGGTAATGATTATGGCTACAATTGATGAAAATTGCCCTGGTGATACAGACTAAATAGGAGAACCCATATTTTATGTTTTTGGCACTTGTAAAATATTTAAATACATGTTGATTTATTAGAGTTAGGGATATTTATAGAGTTAAGGACATTTGTGGCTATTTTGCTAGACTATCTCATGAAGAATATACATTTTGTACATGGGAGAAAAGTTAGACAGGCCACAGTTTAAGTATGTAATATCATTTCTAATTATTAATTACTTATAAATATTGATAATCCAGTTTATTTTAAAAGACACTCTTGGCTGAGCTAGAATTTTAATTTGCAAAAATTGGCTGGAAACAAACACTGGTAATTAGTTTCTAGTTTGCATAAGCCTTGCTTTGCAAATATTTGCTCTTCTAAAGAGTTAGCAACGGGTGTTTTTATATGTACAAGGATTTGTGGGCAGTAACAGTGAAACTCATTATGACTTTGGAAACTGCCTTCCTGTATTTAACATTGGTTTCACATTTGATAAGACCCACCTGCTTCTACTCAACTCCTAGTAATCCAAATTTGACATTTTGGGGAGTCAGTTAACTTTCTCTAAGAAGATATGTTCTCACCTGATCATCTATGTTCCCAGGAGGCTCTTTTTTGTTGCCATCACAGCTTTTAAAAAGAGAGTTCAAGCTGCATTCGGAATCTTGAATAAAGATTCCCTACCCCACCTCACTTCCACTCTTAATTTATTTATTAATAAAAATCACATGAATTGGACGTGGTTTCAGTTTTAAATGCAGGAATAAAATATTATTTCTGAAGTCCAGGGGTGAGGCCTCAATCAGCATTTAAAAATAAGTACTTCTGGTGTTTCTGGTTAACTCAGGTGATCTCACTTTGACATAAACTAATCTAGAGCCAAGTCGTCCAAAGTGAGGCATGTTTGCCACAGAGAGGCTGACCCCAGAAGAAAAGATCAGAACTTACATTGCTACATAGCTTTATATAGTTTCTATCTATCTATCTATCTATCTATCTATCTATCTATCTATCTATCTATCTATCTATCTATCTATCTATCTATCTATCTATCTATCTATCTATCTATCTATCTATCTATCTATCTATCTATCTATCTATCTATCTATCTATCTATCTATCTATCTATCTATCTATCTATCTATCTATCTATCTATCTATCTATCTATCTATCTATCTATCTATCTATCTATCTATCTATCTATCTATCTATCTATCTATCTATCTATCTACATTTTATGATTGTTCATTGACATCTCTGTATTTGTTTTATAATATAATATATTCTGACAGTGTTGCATTTATGTGATTTATTAAAAAACAAAATGGATTTTTGGGGGTGTGATCAATTTTTAACTGATAGATATATGAAATTAGAAAAATAAAAAGGTTTGGCAATCTGTGATCTCAACAATCTTCTTTGCTTACTCTATTATTTGCAAGCTTCTCTATCCAGAGAAGACTGACAAACAACAAATAGGAGCCTGTATGTGGAATTTCTGTGCACCCAATACTGGGAGCACTTTCTGGTGTCCCAGTACCCTAATGGCATCCATTAGAAAGCTCAACCTGGTTCAGTTATTCTCTACCCCATACCCCTCCTTTTTCCCTCTTCAAAAGAGGTCTAATATAAAAATAGTGCAAAAGCAAATGTGATGGTGGGGTTAAATAGTTTTTGTCAGTAGAATTTGTGTCTAAACACGCCATGAACATTTCCTCTTTTCTGTTGAGCTGAGTTATGTTTTATCAGTGACCAGAGGTTATATTTTTGCCTCACTGGCAACTAGGGTGTCCTAGAAATTGGGTTTCACAATGTCAGAGAAGCATGATGGGCCGGATAACACGTTTTGATTGCTGATGTTTCTTTGTCATATTTTGGCTAACATTGCTCTATTAATGCAATTGGAGCCTCTACTCTATGAGCACATGTACTTTCTCAGCCTGGACTGTCCATGCTTGGCCTGGCTAAAATAGGCTTCCATGACCCTACAAGAATGGGTGCATGTCACCTCTATGTAGTCACATAATACTCAAAACTTACCTGCATAATATATAATTCTTTTTTTGGTTTTCTTTTAAATTTTCTTCTTTATATTTTGTATATTTTGATTCACATTTTTTTTTTTTTTTTTTTTTTTTTTT
>NC_041214.2:126816150-126818891 GCF_002837175.3 Physeter macrocephalus
GCATGTGGGATCTTCCCGGACCGGGGCACGAACCCGTGTCCCCTGCATAGGCAGGCGGATTCTCAACCACTGCGCCACCAGGGAAGCCCCACATTTTTGATACATTCAAAATTTGTTTCTAACAGCTTTATTGAGATGTAATAGACATACAACAAAATGCACACATTTGAAAAGCATATGGTGCTAAGTTTGACATATGTATACACCCATGAATCCAACACCTCAATCAAGATTATGAACATATCCATCACCCCAAAAAGAAGTCCCTTTGTCCCTTTTGTACCCTCTCTTCTGCATTTTTCCCTCTACCCCAGACAGTCCTTGATCAGTTTCTTTCACTTTAGTTTTCATTTTATAGAAATTTATAGTAATGGGATCATATAGTATGTATTTATTTTTCTGGATTCTTTCATTCAGCCTAATTATCTTGAGATTCTTTGATAATATTATGTGAATTAATAGTTTACTTCTTTGCATTTCAAAGTAATATTTTATTGTATGAAATACCACAGTTTATGTAGCCATTAACCTGATAGTTGTTTACAAATATTAGCCGTTAAAAATAAAGCAGCTAATAAAGTATGAACTATATATATAGATATAGATATAGATATAGTTGTGGTATGAATGCTTAACATGATATGTACCCTCTTAACAAATTTTTGTGTACAATAAAATATTGATAGCTATAGGGACAATATTGTACAGCTGATCTCTAAAACTTATTAATCTTGCATAATTGAGACTTTATGCCATATCTTTTCATTTCTTTTGAATGAATGTCTAAGATTTGAATGACTGGATAATAAGGTAGTATATATTAAACATTTTTAAGAAATAAAATTGCCAAATTGTTTTTGAAAGTGGTTTTAACAGTTTTCATTCCCACCAGCGGAGTGTGAGATTTTCCATTGCTCCACAATTTCAGCTACTCTAATTACGGTCTGTCTTTAATTTTAGACATTTGAGTAGGTGTGTAGAGGTATCACATTAAGATTTTAATTTACATTAAATGCCTAATGACTAAACACATTGAGCTGCTTTTAAATCTGCTTAGTTACTATTCTTACATTTTGATGAAGTGTCTATTAAAGTATCTTGCCCAATTTTTGTTTTGTTTTATTTGTTTTGTTATTATTGACTTCTGAGAATCATTTATATGTTCTGGATATACATCCTTTATCTATATATGATTTGCAAATATTTCAACCAGGCTGCAACTTGTATTTTATTCCCTTAACAGTATTTTTCAAAGAGCAGAAGTTCTGAAGTTCTGAATTGTCTAAGTCCAGTTAATCATTTTTTAATGAAAGGTGCTTTTAATATTATGTTTAAAACTCTTTACCTAACTGAAGATTAAAAAAATGTTCTGGTTTCTTCTAGAAGCTTTATAATTTTAGGTTTTACATTTAAATCTATGATCCATTTTGAGTTAGTTTTTGGTATCCATCAAAGTTCTTTTTTTCCATATAGATATTCAGTTATTCTAGCAACACTTATTAGAGGGACCATCTTTTTTTCACTGTATTTTCTTTGTACTTTTGTCAAAAATCAATTGACCATACATCTCTGGGGCTGTGTCTGAATTCTCTATTTTGTTCTATAAGTTCCTGGGAACAGAAAATGTCTTTTGTCATTGTATTTCCATGACTTGGCATAATATCTGGACCATAAAGAGGCTCTATATATTGTTGAATGAAGTCACTAATGATGGGATCACATGCATACATAACTACAAAAAGAAACCATCCTCCTTACATTGTGATCTTTTTCCTGTCTACTCTTCTAACTTAAGAGTTTTCAAATTTGCTGTCAGGAATCATTGAGATTTCATAGAGGTGCCTCAGGGGACATGTGGATTTGAGGAAAGAAATAAGGACAATGTTCTAATCCCATTTGCATCACCTTATTTATACACTGAGTTTCTTTTTTATTTTTATTCTTTTATTGAAGTATAGTTGAATTACAACGTTATATTAATTACTGTTCTACAGCAAAGTGACTAGTTGTACATATATATATATTCTTTTTCATATTCTTTTCCATTATGGTTTATTATAGGATATTGAATATAGTTCCCTGTGCTATACAGTAGGACCTTGTTGTTTATCCATTCTACATATACCAGTTTGCATCTGCTAACACCAATCTGTCACTCTGTCCCTCCTCCAACCCCCTCCCCCTTAGTAACTACCAGTCTGTTCTCTATGTCCCTGATTCTGTTTCTGTTTCTTAGATAGGTTCATTTGTGTCATATTTTAGATTCTACATATAAGTGATATCATATGGTATTTGTCTTTCTCTT
The DNA here is from genome assembly GCF_002837175.3 of Physeter macrocephalus. Lineage (NCBI taxonomy): Eukaryota > Metazoa > Chordata > Mammalia > Artiodactyla > Physeteridae > Physeter > Physeter macrocephalus. Next base: position 126,818,456 of record NC_041214.2, read on the forward strand.
TCTGACTTCCTTCACTTAGTAAGATAATCTCTAGTTGCATCCATGTTGCTGCAAATGGCATTATTTCATTCTTTTTTATGACTGAGTAGTATTCCATTGTATATATGTACCACATCTTCTTTACCCATTCATCTTTCAATGGACATTTAGGTTGTTTCCATGTCTTGGCTATTGTGAATAATGCTGCTATGAACATAGGGGTGCATGTATCTTTTTGAATTAGTGTGTTTTCTGGATATATGCCCAGGAGTGGGATTGCTGGATCATATGGTAATCCTATTATCAGTTTTCTGAGGAACATCCATACTGTTTTCCACAGTGGCTTCACCAACTTACATTCCCACCAACATTGTAGGAGAGTTCCCTTTCTCCACACCCTCTCCAGCATTTGTTATTTGTAGACTTTTTTTTTTTTTTTTTTTTTTTGCGTTACCCG
>NC_041214.2:126819005-126830398 GCF_002837175.3 Physeter macrocephalus
AGCCCTATTTGTAGACTTTGTAATGATGGTCCTTCTGACCCTCTGATGGCGTGAGGTGATACCTCATTGTAGTTTTGATTTGCATTTCTCTAATAATTAGCGATGTTGAGCATTTTTTTATGTGCCTATCAGCCAGCTGTATTTCTTCTTTGGAGAAATGTCTCTTTAGGTCTTCTATCCATTTTTTGGTTGAGTTGTTTGTTTTGTGGTCAAGTTGTATGAGCTGTTAGTGTATTTTGGAAATTAAGCCCTTGGTGGTCTCATCATTTGTAAATATTTTCTCCCATTCCGTAGGTTGTCTTTTTGTTTTGTTTATGGTTTCCTTGAATTTCTATATAAGATTTATTCCAAAGAGCAGTTTCAATGACTTATATAAAAGTATGAAAAAATAATTACCTTAATATACTGCCTTTCCCAGAGTTATTTATATTTAACAGATTACATTGAAAGAAGAAGCCCATTTAGGACTTAAAATACACAACATCTAATTGTGAAATGGCTTAGTGTTTTACTGATGATTTGGAAGATTTGAGTGCAAAAGGGTTTACTGGTATCCTTTGCCACATAGGTAAATGCTTTCACTAGTAGTAAAAATCAAGTGTGTTTATTAAAAAGGGAAATGACACATGGATTTTCTGTGACTGAAAATCATTTTGATTAAAAGACAAAACTTCTACTTTGCTGATTTTCTCTTTTGAAACAATGACAAATTACCGAAAAATTTGCCATTCTGTGTTCAATATAGATTGTGATGACTAAGATGAGCAAAGAATTCCATAAGAAATCAGTTTAAAAAATCAGCTACTAAATTGTTCTAACCCTTCTTATGTAGAAAGCTGGAAAATGGGAGAGAAAAGCCATTTCTCTAGAAAAAATTTACATATCAGAAGAAAGATTATTTGAATTGTGTGAAAACAAGAAGTAGCACAAAACCAGGGCTGTACTCTTGGCCATTCAAATTTTGTCTGCTGTCAGATGCTGGGTAGAATTCTGGTGTCATTTATTTGTTTTGTTTTAGCTGGTGCTTATTTCAACTCCTTATTTTTTATATGCTGCCTGTGATGCAGTAAAATGTGATCACTGGAAAATATGGTACCTCTGCTATTACTATTTGACAATGAAAGATTTGCTAAAATAAAAGAATCTTTGAATATCAGTAACTTTTCAAATTTTCCTCAGAAAAACACTCACACTTGTGATGTTTATTTTATTTTATTTTTTCATGCTCAACATCAATGACCTCCATAAACCACTGGCGTGGGCTTAAGGGGAAAAAAAGCATTTTATCACAAAAAGCCAATGATAGCTTTTGACATCTGTGCTAGATCCATTTCCTACCTGCTGTGCTTAATTTCAGAATTCAGTTCTATCATTAAAATAAAAACATTGTTGGCTCTTCCTTTGATGTGGCACATTACAGCAATTTTCTCCAAGAATCATGTACAATTTCTAGGTACTAGTGCCCCCTGAACTTATTTGGAATTTCAGATCTTGTTACCTGCTGTATGAATTGATCTTGTTCATTGTGGGATGACAAACTGTGGAAATACATTGTTTCTTGACTCTTTTCCCCAAATCAAGCCCTGGAATGACCTATTTTTCCCACATCTTTGCTGACTTTGCTTTGATTTCTCTCTCATCCCATAAAGACTATCCTTACACTGGGAGAGGACTGATCATTTGGTTTGCTGCAAGATGACTTCTCCATCAAAGCCTGCTGTCATGGATAAAGTGGGTCTGGATGGCAGGCTGAGTACATATTTTCAGTGTCATCCTCCATCATGCTGTGTATCTTAAATTTCAGTTTTAAACAGCAGCTGAGAATATTAACTCAGAGCCATTAATTTGTAGCTGAATGACTTAAACACTCTATGTCCATATCCTTAGGAGTCTGTTGCTAGTAGAAGTATTGATGCTAAGGTTTTGATATTAATAGGAGTTACAGGACAGATACCTCTGGTCTTGGAGAAAAGGAGCAACTGGTAGATTTTGGGTGCTGTGAAGAAGAGATGTACATTTTCTTTAGAGAGACAGAGGCAATATTCTCTTTTGTTGAGTCTGTTTTGCAGCTACTCCCAATATGTGTACTGCTGAGTACACATTTACTGGTTTACTAGTTATGAAGAAGACAGGTGCTTTACATTCTTTATTTCTAATTCCTTTTTAGACATGGTAGCTCCATCCATTCTGGACACTGAACCAGAAAGATGGGTGGCATCCTGCACTCACCAGGTGACTAGGCTCTGTATTTTTACTTTGACAAACATATCTTGTAGTCATCATGTCTTTTTCTATTCCTACAGGAAACTGTAGTTTTCCTTTCAGAGCATTATGTGAACATCTGCAATGGATGTCCTGATTTTTCTTTCCTCTGTCCCTCTATAGTGCCCCTACAGAGATGTTTGTAATGAGCAAATATCATGTCGTTTCCCTGATTAAAAATCTTTGAGACTCTCCATCACATAGTACAGTCCTTGGAGTGGGAAAGGGTAGGTGGAATGTATACACACCTTGCCAAGTGATTTGGACATATGCCTTCCTTCCTGGATTGAGAATCAATGAACTACAAGACAATAATATCCAACAATTATATTAGACAGTATTTTAAATGCTCTATATGTATTTACTCATTTAATGTTCACAAATATCTTATGGTATAGGTACTCTTTTTAGGTCCATTTTACAGATGAAGAAATTGAGGCACAGCAAGGGTAAGAAGTTTCTCCAAGATGGTAAAACTCATTAGCAGCACAAGCATGAAGCAAATTGGAGATATTCTAGATCCCAGGTCTGTGCTCCTAAGTGCTACTCTAGTCTTGCTCCCTCATGATGGAGTTCTAGTTTCTTCTGTCTGTGTAAATATTAGTGATTTGTATGAACATCTGCTATGTTCTTCACCTTTAGCTCTCCAGTCTTTTAAAACCCCTTAGTGTCTTCTTTGGAATTCCTTTAGTTAGGACTAATTTAGTTGTAAAATAATCATAAAGATTTTTGATTCTAGAACAACTTCCTGAAGTAGGTAGTAAAATCCTGGAAAAACATCATATAAGATAATTTCTCATTTACTTGGGTGCCTTAGGTGTAAATCTAACTGAAAGTAGGGGAATTATTAAGGAACATGCCAGTGGGATACAGGAGTTGGCACAATATACAAAAAGTTGATTAATATTAAATTTTCTGGGGAGGCAGATTCCTTTGGAATTCTCTCTCCAGTAAAATATGATTGAATTAGCCAAACAAAGGTTAAAATAAAAATCTTCTTGAAGAGTTAACTCATTGACTTTAGTTCTTGAAGAGTTAACTCATTGACTTAAGTTCTCTAAGAGGTAAACTACTGATAATGCAGGAAGTATTGGTTTCATACAATAAATCAGAGAAGGAGAACAGTGGATCATTTGAAAAAGTAAGATGAAGAAAGACTCAGAGCTCTCCACATCCTTGAAACCATGATTCTGTGGTTGGCAAAATGCTAAAAAGGAAACTTTCAATGAAAGTTTGACATAATGAATTTGTTAAGAAGGGATTGGAATATTCTCTTTTTAGTCATTTTATTGGTCATATGGCTATCCTTTCAGTGTTATGGTGGTTTTGTTCAAGCATCTCTGTTCTTAAACCTTTAGAATTACGGATCACTAACTGGCTACTTGAGCTGGAACATTTAGAGGAAGGACCACACACAGGAAAGATGTTTTTGATTTGCGTATTATCTAAAGCAACACAAAACACATTTAGGAATTGATGTAGAAATTGGGTGACGGATATTGCTAAGAGAAAGGAAGTGGTAAATACAAACTCATGATAAAGCATCTGTTATTAATGCTTCTTAAAACAGTCTATATGAAGTGGCATTGATATTCTCTTTCATGCACACATGCACCGCATTTTTCCTTTTTGTCATGTTTCCCAATTTATTAATGTAAAATAGTAATAAGTAGACCACATCTTTGCTGACTTTGCTTTGATTCCTCTCTCATCCCATAAAGACTATCCTTACACTGGGAGAGGACTGATCATTTGGTTTGTTGCAAGATGACTTCTCCATCAAAGCCTGCTGTCATGGACAAAGTGGGTCTGGATGGCAGGCTGAGTACATATTTTCAGTGTCATCCTCCATCATGCTGTGTATCTTAAATTTCAGTTTTAAACAGCAGCTGAGAATATTAACTCAGAGCCATTAATTTGTAGCTGAATGACTTAAACACTCTATGTCCATATCCTTAGGAGTCTGTTGCTAGTAGAAGTATTGATGCTAAGGTTTTGATATTAATAGGAGTTACAGGACAGATACCTCTGGTCTTGGAGAAAAGGAGCAACTGGTAGATTTTGGGTGCTGTGAAGAAGAGATGTACATTTTCTTTAGAGAGACAGAGGCAATATTCTCTTTTGTTGAGTCTGTTTTGCAGCTACTCCCAATATGTGTACTGCTGAGTACACATTTACTGGTTTACTAGTTATGAAGAAGACAGGTGCTTTACATTCTTTATTTCTAATTCCTTTTTAGACATGGTAGCTCCATCCATTCTGGACACTGAACCAGAAACATGGGTGGCATCCTGCACTCACCAGGTGACTAGGCTCTGTATTTTTACTTTGATAAACATATCTTGTAGTCATCATGTCTTTTTCTATTCCTACAGGAAACTGTAGTTTTCCTTTCAGAGCATTATGTGAACATCTGCAATGGATGTCCTGATTTTTCTTTCCTCTGTCCCTCTATAGTGCCCCTGCAGAGATGTTTGTAATGAGCAAATATCATGTCATTTCCCTGATTAAAAATCTTTGAGACTCTCCATCACATAGTACAGTCCTTGGAGTGGGAAAGGGTAGGTGGAATGTATACACACCTTGCCAAGTGATTTGGACATATGCCTTCCTTCCTGGATTGAGAATCAATGAACTACAAGACAATAATATCCAACAATTATATTAGACAGTATTTTAAATGCTCTATATGTATTTACTCATTTAATGTTCACAAATATCTTATGGTATAGGTACTCTTTTTAGGTCCATTTTACAGATGAAGAAATTGAGGCACAGCAAGGGTAAGAAGTTTCTCCAAGATGGTAAAACTCATTAGCAGCACAAGCATGAAGCAAATTGGAGATATTCTAGATCCCAGGTCTGTGCTCCTAAGTGCTACTCTAGTCTTGCTCCCTCATGATGGAGTTCTAGTTTCTTCTGTCTGTGTAAATATTAGTGATTTGTATGAACATCTGCTATGTTCTTCACCTTTAGCTCTCCAGTCTTTTAAAACCCCTTAGTGTCTTCTTTGGAATTCCTTTAGTTAGGACTAATTTAGTTGTAAAATAATCATAAAGATTTTTGATTCTAGAACAACTTCCTGAAGTAGGTAGTAAAATCCTGGAAAAACATCATATAAGATAATTTCTCATTTACTTGGGTGCCTTAGGTGTAAATCTAACTGAAAGTAGGGGAATTATTAAGGAACATGCCAGTGGGATACAGGAGTTGGCACAATATACAAAAAGTTGATTAATATTAAATTTTCTGGGGAGGCAGATTCCTTTGGAATTCTCTCTCCAGTAAAATATGATTGAATTAGCCAAACAAAGGTTAAAATAAAAATCTTCTTGAAGAGTTAACTCATTGACTTTAGTTCTTGAAGAGTTAACTCATTGACTTAAGTTCTCTAAGAGGTAAACTACTGATAATGCAGGAAGTATTGGTTTCATACAATAAATCAGAGAAGGAGAACAGTGGATCATTTGAAAAAGTAAGATGAAGAAAGACTCAGAGCTCTCCACATCCTTGAAACCATGATTCTGTGGTTGGCAAAATGCTAAAAAGGAAACTTTCAATGAAAGTTTGACATAATGAATTTGTTAAGAAGGGATTGGAATATTCTCTTTTTAGTCATTTTATTGGTCATATGGCTATCCTTTCAGTGTTATGGTGGTTTTGTTCAAGCATCTCTGTTCTTAAACCTTTAGAATTACGGATCACTAACTGGCTACTTGAGCTGGAACATTTAGAGGAAGGACCACACACAGGAAAGATGTTTTTGATTTGCGTATTATCTAAAGCAACACAAAACACATTTAGGAATTGATGTAGAAATTGGGTGACGGATATTGCTAAGAGAAAGGAAGTGGTAAATACAAACTCATGATAAAGCACCTGTTATTAATGCTTCTTAAAACAGTCTATATGAAGTGGCATTGATATTCTCTTTCATGCACACATGCACCGCATTTTTCCTTTTTGTCATGTTTCCCAATTTATTAATGTAAAATAGTAATAAGTAGATCCTTGGATCACAGTCATACTTCTTCCCTGTAAATTTCTTTACTTCAATTAAATGTAAAATTTTCCCCCTTTGATTTCATCTTTGATGAGATTTTTCAAGAATATTATCATCATGATTGGGGAGGAACCACTGTGTTACCTTCTCTTGTAGAGTAGTTTGGATGAATGTGCTGATTTCTAATTTTTTTTAAGAAAAGCTTTATTGAGATATAATTTACATACCATAAAATTTGTCTAAGTGTACAGTTTATGTACATTTAAGTGTACAGTTCAATGAATTTCAGTATATTCACAGAGCTGTACAACCATCAGTATTTATGTAGGTACTGACAGACAGACAATTCACCTTGTAAACAGATGATGTAAGCTTTAGTATTGGTAAATACCATGTAGTAGTGTAAATGTATTTTCTCTTCCTTATGATTTTAATAATATTTTCTTTTCTCTAGCTGTCTCTATTGTAAGAATATAGTATATAAAAATATAACATAAAATATGTGTTAATCAACTGTTTATGTTATTGGTAAGCTTCTAGAATCAACTGTTTATGTTATTGGTAGGGCTTCTAGTCAGCAGTAGGCTCTACGTAGTTAAGTTTTGGGGGGAGTCAAAAGTTACACATAGATTTTCAACTGCGTGGAGGGTCAGCGCCTCTAACACTTGCATTGCCTTATAGGGTTTTATGGGAATTAAATGTGTTAATACATATAAAGTTTTTAGAATGGGACCTTGTGTATACAAGTATTACATAAAGTTTTAAATATTACTGCTAGTTTGATTATCACCATTCTACCCTTGAAGAAAAGGAATATAGCTGGAGTCTTGGTGAATTAGTACTGCTGTCCTTGAAGTGAACAGTGAAATGTAAATCTCTCTCTAGGGTGGGAATCTAGAAGCTAAATCTTCAGGCATACGTTTGCCGCATTTGTAAATGGCAGCTTCTTAAATCAGGAATGGAACCATAGATTCCTTTCATCAGGGAAAGAGCAAAGAATGCACCATTTTTTCCTAGGGACCAGCTGCCTTTTCTTTCCTTGCTTTAACTCACACTGGTGTAGTTCCCTTCTTACAAAATTCCATCTCCATAACAGAGGAAAAGAATCAAGTGGTTATGGGAAAATTGCACAATTTTCTCCATTCTAACAACAAAATGGAAGAATGTCCTTTAAAAAAAGTCCTGTACCAAGGCCAGTTTCTGCAGTACACTTCAAAATAATCTCTATTCATCGACCACTCTGTCACTTCCAATAGATTTTTTTTCAAAGCTAAATAGAATGGCTTATTTACTCCAGACTTGTCCTGTGAAATCTAAGCTGGCTGACCAATCTGTCTGTCTCACAACCTTAGCAGGTGGGAAAAAATTTGAGGGCAGAAGGTATTGTATTTCTCAAGTGGCTGCAAAATAAGGTACCCTTGAAAATGAGTGCTCGCTTTGTTTGTCTCTTTGCTTTTCCTGGAACAACTCTGACAGTATGATATCTAACCTTGGCAAAACTTAATAATATCTTTCCCACTTCTGAAGCAGATGATAAGATAAATACATCATTTCTAATGAGCAAATGCCATTTACTATGGAGCTGCTTTTTCTGGGAGATCCAAAGTGAAAGTGTATTCTCTGGTAGACAGTGTGAACCTCTTGGGGAACTGTTTCCAGCATTGCATTGACAAGTCAATCACTTAAATAGCTGCTTCTGTTATAAAAGTTTTATATTAAAAAAGAAAACAAACAGGATATGCTAGAAGATGTATTTTAAGTGAAAATTTATATTGTCCCTTTGATTTCAATTAAAATTTTACAACTTTAAAAAGTCTCAAAACTTTGAGTTCCATAGTCAATTGATTTTCTCAAGGTGGGTCTGATTACATTTGTTTAGTTTCTTTTATTCAAAGCTGCCAGTAATCTACCTAGTTTTAGAGGTGGTAGTAGCAGAGTGCTTTACTAAAATATTTCCCGTGTTTCATATATCCCTTCATAGGTAATTCCAAACCATCTCCCCAGGATAATTTTTACATTATTTAATCACTCTGAGCACTTTTTAAAAAGTACTTACAGTATGATTATCCAAATAATAGGCCCAACTATATCTGTTTTGATCTATTTTCTTTTAATCAAATACTCAAAAAAATTCCAATGTTGAAGTTACCTTTTGGATTCTGTAGTTTGAACATCAGTAACTTTTTAATCTTTTTACAATTTCTGATCAAGAACTTCTAATTTCTAATTCATTCCAGATAAGAAGCCAGGTAACCCAGGAAAATTTTTAAAGAGAATCAATATAGGATGGCTTTTCTAGTAGTCAGTAAAATTATCTGTGTAGCTGATCAAAGGGAAAGGCCAGAAAAATCAGAATCAGACCCCAAAATATATAACAATTATATAATTGATAGAAGTGGCATCTCCAATTAGTGGGCAAAGGATAAGCAATTCACTGAAAAATATTGGGTCAAATAACTCATGATTTGGGGGTGAAAATTAAATACCTACTTTAACCTATGCAAAATAATTTTCACATGAATTAGTATTGTAAATATAAAAATAAATCCATAAAACCTTAGAAAAAGGATGAATATTTATCTAATTATTTTGTATCAATGCCTTCCAACATGAAAAGCAAAACTCTATAAACCATAAAAAGGAGGATTGAGATATTTAACCATAAAATATGAAAATTTACACATGGTAAAACCATGCAAACCAAATTTCAGTAAAAATGATGAAATGGGAATGATAAGTACATAGAAAAGTAATGACATGATAGAATATGAGGAGATATTGCAAGTCAATGAAAATAACATACCTTAATAGTGGGCAAAATGTTAGCAATATGTTCACCAAAATATAAAAGACCAATAAACATAAAAAATGATCTAAATTACTTATTAAAGAAATAAAATTAAAATAGAAATGAAATACCACTTTGTCTTAATCTGGCATCTTTTGTGTTATTTTAAAAATGCACTGTTGTTTTATTTCTTTTTTTTTTTTTTTAATTGATTCAATTTCATTCCTGGTAATTGGTCTGTTCGTATTTCTTCTTGATTCAGTCTTGGAGATGGTACATTTCCAGGAATTTATCCATTTCTTCTAGGTTGTCCATTTTATTGGCATATAATTATTCATAGTAATCTCTTATGATCCTTTGTTATTTCTGTGACAGTTGTAACTTCTCCTTTTTCATTTCTGATTTTATTGATTTGGGTCCTCCTTTTTTTCTTGGGGAGTCTGGCTAAAAGTTTATCAATTTTGTTTTTCAAAGAACCAGTTCTTAATTTTATTGATCTTTTCTATTACTTTTTTTTTTTTTTTTTTTTTTTGCGGTACGCGGGCCTCTCACCGTTGTGGCCTCTCCCGTTGCGCATAGGCAGGCGGACTCTCAACCACTGCGCCACCAGGGAAGCCCTCTATTACTTCTTTTAGTCTCAATTTCATTTTTTTCTGCCCTGAGCTTTAAAATCTCTGGCGTTCTGCTAACTTTGGTTTGCTTCATTCTTCTTTTTCTACTTCCTTTAAGTGTAGTGTTAGGTTGCTTATTTGAGATGTTTCTTGTTTCCTGATCTAGGCTTTTATTGCTATAAACCTCCCTCTTAGAACTGCTTTTGCTGCATCCCATTGCTTTTGGATCATTGTGTTTTCGTTTTCATTTGTCTCCAGGTATTTTCTGATTTCCTCTTTGATTTCTTCAGTGACTCATTGGTTGTTTAGTAGCGTATTGTTTAGCCTCCACATGTTTGTTTCTTGCAGTTTTTTTCTTAAAAGCTGATTTCTAGTCTCATAGCTTTTTCATCAGAAAAGATGTTTGGTATGATTTCCATCTTCTTAAATTTATTGAGGCTTGTTTGTATACTAGCATGTGATCTATCCTGGCAAATGTTCCTTGTGCACTTGAAAAGAATGTATATTGTGCTGCTTTTGGATGGAATGTTCTATATATATCTATTAAGTTTATTTGGTCTAGTGTGTCATTTAAGGTCAGTGTTTCCTTATTGATTTTCTGTCTGGATGATATGTCCATTGATGTAAGTGGGGTGTTAAAGTCACCTACCATTAATTGTGTTACTGTCAGCTTTTTTCTTTATGTTTTTTAATATTTGCTTTATGTATTTAGGTGCTCCTATGTTGGATGTATATATATATATATAAAATTGTTACATCTTTTTCTTGGATTGATCCCTTTATTATTATATAATATACTCTTTGTCTCTTCTTACAGTCTTTGTTTTAAAGTCTATTTTGTCTGATATGAGTATAGCTACCCCAAATTTCTTTTTGTTTTCATTCGCATGGAATATGTTTTTCAATCCCCTCACTTTCAGTCTGTGTGTGTGTTTAAATTTGAAGTGAGTCTCTTGTAGGCAGCATATAGTCTTATTTTTTAAATCCATCTAGCCACTCTGTGTCTTTTGATTGGAGTGTTTAGTTAATTTACATTTGAAGTTTTACTGATACGTATGTACTTATTGCCATTTTGTTAATTGTTTTCTGGTTGTTTTTGTAGTTGATTTTTTATTTCTTTCTTCTTTTGCTATCTTCCCTTGTGATTTGATGAGTACCTTTAGTGTTATGTTTTAATTCCTTTCTCTTTTGTGTGTGTGTGTGTATCTATTACAGATTTTTGGTTTGTGGTTGCCTTGAGGTTTATATATGGCAAACTATATATCTATATCTATATCTATATCTACAATTATTTTAAGTTGCTGATCTCTTAATTTCTTTTTAATTTCTTTTAATTTTTAAAATTGGAGTATAGTTAATTTACAATGTTGTGCAAGTTGCAGGTGTACAGCAAAGTGAATGTTATACATATACATATGTCCACTGTTTTTTAGTTTTTTAGTTTTTAATTTCAAATGCACTTGATAACCATACATTTTCACTCCCCTCTCACCATGATTACTATTTATTTTATTTTATTTTATTTTATTTTTTTTTTTTGCGGTACGCGGGCCTCTCACTGTTGTGGCCTCTCCCGTTGCGGAGCACAGGCTCTTTTTAGTGATCTCTTAATTTCAAATGCACTTGATAACTATACATTTTCACTCCCCTCTCACCATGATTACTATTTTTCTTTTTTTATTTTATTTTATTTTATTTTATTTTTTTGCGGTACGCGGGCCTCTCACTG